>NC_058407.1:73302992-73451856 GCF_002201575.2 Neomonachus schauinslandi | reverse complement strand
GGTGCTTCCCCTAGGACCTGGGAGTAATAATCTGTCTTTCAGGTACTTCTTCTGGGACCTGGGAGTAATAATCTGTCTTTCAGTTACTTCTTCCGGGACCTGGGAGTAATAATCTGTAGTTAAAGTACTTTCTCCAGGACCTGGGAGTAATAATCTGTATTTCAATTCCTCTTGTGGTGTGTTGTTGAACTGCAATGCTCACAGGAGTCACAATAGCTGCTGTTAGGGCACACAGGTTTGTGAGGAGGCTAGTGCCAGTTTAAAGTCACTGAATGCTGCCTGACCAAATACAATGGATGGTAAGGCAGCAACACCATGGCGTAGCTTAGCTAGACTCTTGACCCATGTACCCAAAACAATCCCACATGGCCATTAATGAGATTATAATTGATGTGTTTGACTATCAAAAGTAAGTGAGTGACAGAATTAGTGAAAGATATATACCAAACTAACCAGTTTAAAAAGGGACAACTACAAATTCCAGCTCTGAAAAATAATTGCATATAAACAGGAAATAATGATATTAACAGAAATTCTGACATAAAAGTATTGAAAGGATAGGGACTTAAGGAATGTGTGCGTTGTGTGAGGCAAAATTCTACAGACCATGTATCTGAGTTGAAAAATCAAGGGAAAGCAGTTACATTCATTAGAGCAAGAGATGGGAACTACAGAAGAAAGAGCTTGTGTGGTTAAGAGCACTTGCTTCTGAGTATCAGGGCTCAGTGCTGAGGCTGCTGTCAACTGTAGGAAGAATAAGACTTGCAGGAACTTTTGAATTTTAAAACTGTATTTTTCTAAAAAATATATTAAGAATATAAAACAAAAAGTAGTGTGTTTAATAGAAAAAGAATTAGACCAAAATTGAAGAACCTCAAGTTCTATAACTAACAAGTTATAAACTTTGAGCATAGCACCACGGTAGGTCTTCATTTTCTCATCTCATGAGGGCTCTTCCACTCTTAGATTCTAAAGTAGTAGAAAAATATATACCAATTATTTTATCTTATTTTATTTTTTTTAAGATTTTATTTATTTGAGAGAGAGAAAGAGAGCGAGCACGAGCAGGGTGTGGAGAAGGGTGGAGGGGCAGAGGGAGAGGGACAAGCAGACTCCCCACATGGGTCTCGATCCCAGGACCCTGACACCATGACTTGAGCCGAAGTCAGACACTTAACTGACTGAGCCACCCAGGCACACCTACCAATTATTTTAAAGAAATAATGTATTTTTAAGATTTTTGAAAAACACAGAAGTTACTGGAATGCTTGAAGATTAAATGGAAAAAATAGGGTAGTGAAAATGTAGCGTTCAACATGTGTCAAACTTTGCAATGTAATTCAAACAACGAATAACTGTTAGGATAGCAGGCTCATAGATATTTCAGTTGTTATAATCATGAACAATAGTGTGGTTTTACCAAGAAAAAGTACTGCCAAATATGTTTTGACAAAAATTTGTTTGTAGCAATCAATTGGAAAGTAAATGACTAAAGGAGGACATGAGATATAAGGCATTAGTATATTTAAAAATATTATTTTTAAAAATTAGAATTGAATTTGTCATGCAACTATAGTTACCATCAAGTGGCTTGAAGTCAGCTGGAAAATTCTTATATCCAAAAATTATAAATGTATCCAACTTTGAAAGGTGGCTAGGCTGGTACAAAGACTTTTATGGTCTTCATTTATGATAAAAAAAAATACAGTGAATATGATACCACTGGGTAGTTAGTATGTCTTACAGTCATTACTACAGACTAAACATTTGTAAAAGGGGCTTAGAACTTATAATTTTATGCATTCAAAGAATAATAAAGGAACTTGCCATGAAAAATCATTTTTTTCTTGGGGTGCCTACGTGGCTCAACTCTTGATTTCAGCTCAGGTCATGATCGCAGGGTCATGAGATCTGAGCCCTGCATTGGGCTCTGCAGTCAGCAGGGCGTCTGCTTGAGATTCCCTCTCTCCCTCTCCCTTCGTCCCTCCCACCCTCCATGGAGCGCACACGCTCTCTCTCTCTCTAAAATAAATAAATAAAATCTTTAAAAAAATAATTTTATTCTTTAGGGGAAAAGTAAAATTTTAATGACAGGAACAACAACAAAAAACCCCCCCTGCATTAATGGTTTAAGTAGCTATAGTTTACATAAGAGAGATGTAACATAGGTATTTTAAATTGTAAGGGATGGGATGGGGAGTAACCATTTTAGGGCTATAGTGTGACATTAGACACTATTCTAATGCATTGCATATTACAGGTGTGGGAGAGGGTGGGTGATCATGTCAGCTTTACCAGAACAGATGATTAATGAAAGTTTGGAGAAATGGGTAGAAGTCATCTTTACAGAGGGCTTTGCATACAGCCAAAAACTCTTTACCACTTTATCAGATGGGTAAAGAAGGATGTAGAAGAGGTAAAATGTGAAAAAGGTTTTAGGACTATTAATGTGGTAGTTGTGTGGAGGAAGAAATTGATACAAATTAACAGATGACTTCAGATTTCCATGTATCTAGGTTGGAACCCTGGCTCTGTATGACCATCAGAAAGTTACTTAAACACTTTAAGCCCCCAGTTTTCTCATAGGATTATATGAAAATTAAAGGATATATTTATATACCGCACTTGGCACAGTGCTTGGCTCAATAATCAAAAACTTAAAAAAATGCTTTGCAAACAAAGAAAAGTGGGTAAGATGCCAAAGTCTGAGAATCTATTTGAGAGACCAATAAAATAGTTTAAGGAAACATCAATGAAAATAGAATTAAGGAATGAATTAAAGGAGTAATAGGCCTGAACGACTAACCAAAGGGGTGAAAAAGACCAAGGGGTTACTGTTGACTCTAAAGCTTGGTGTCTGAGTGACTAGAAGAACCAGGGCTAAACCTGTCAGAAATGTGAACTCCAATGAAGGGGAGGAAAGAGCAGGGGAATAGAAGGAGAATATGAGTTCTATTTTAATTGCATTGGGTGTGAGGTGACAATGAGACTTCTGGTTAAAAAAAAAAAAATCTAGCAGACAATTGGAGATACAGTTTTGTAATATCCCCCTCTAACCACTACCTGGAGGCATATATTAAGATTCTGCTCCCGTTCATGTTCTTATATCTATAGTCTCCCTTTTGGTAATTTCAACCAATTCCACAGTTTCAACTAGCATGCTCTTTTTAAAGTCTGAGGCCTACTGGAAATTTCTACTTCAATGTCTTATAAATACCTCAAACTCACTGTGTCCCAAACCAAAATTGACTTTATCCTTAAAAAGGCATCTCTTGGGGCACCTGGGTGGTGCAGTCGGTTAAGTGTCTGACTTCGTTTTGGTTCAGATCATGATCTCAGGGTCCTGAGATAGAGCTGCTTAAAACTCTCTTTGCCCCTCCCCCCTCTGTCCCCCCTCTGCGCCCCCCCCCCCGGCCTGCATGCACATGCAGCTCTCCCTTTCTCTCTCAAATAAATAAGTAAATCTTTAAATAAATGAATAAATAAAAAGGCATCTCTTACTGACTTACCTGATTCTGTTAATAGAACCTCAAGATCACCCAGAGTAGGCAACTTGGAGTAATCACTTATGTCTTCTCCCTTACTGGCAAAATTCTGTTAAATGGGTGTTGTATGAAAGGAGAGGCTAGAACTCTTGAAAAGGATGGGAAGGTCCTAATTACTAATACAAAACATTTATGGTTAAGATATTGCTATGCATTTTGTGGCATCTAATCATGGTATTACACTAATTATTGGAGATACAATTGGTATATCAAACCACATTAAAAATAACCACCTTTCTTCATCAAAAGGTAAAATTAAGGGGCGCCTGGGTGTCTCAGTCGTTAAGCGTCTGCCTTCGGCTCAGGTCATGATCCCAGGGTCCTGGGATCGAGCCCCGCATCGGGCTCCCTGCGCCGCGGGAAGCCTGCTTCTCCCTCTCCCACCTCCTCTGCTTGTGTTCCCTCTCTTGCTGTGTCTCTCTCTGTCAAATAAATAAATAAAATCTTAAAAAAAAAAGAAAAAAGGTAAAATTAACAGAGTCAAAAGGCAATCCAGAGAGTAGGAGAACTTATTTGCCATACATATATCTGACAAAGGAATTATATCGAGAATATATAAGAAACTCATCACTTCACAAAATAGGACATCCAAATGAGAAAAAAATATATATGATAACTCTACTAATTATTTTAAGGAAATACAGATGAAACCCAAGAGAACAAGCTATTGTATACTTACCAGAATGACTATAACATTAAAGATAGAAAATGCCAAGTATTGGAAAGGGTACGGAGCAACTGGAATTCATACACTGCTAAGTGAGCATTAATTGCTGCAACTACCTCAGAAAACTGGTGTTATCTATTACAGCTACATACATCTGACCCAGGGATTCCATTCATAGGTATACATCCAATGGAAATTTTATGTATGTTCACCAAAAGGCATATACACAAAAGTCCATAGCAGCATTATATGTTATTACTCCAAACTAAAAACTACCCAAATGCCCACCAGCAGTTGAATGGGTGAATAATTATGGTTCATATATATGTGATATAACACTGCACAGCAATAAGAATGGGCCAACATACAAAAATGTGGGTAAATATCACAAGCGTGGTGCTGAGTTAAAGAAGCCAGACACAAAGGAATATTGTGGATAATTGTATTCATGTAAAACATGAAAGCAATTGAAAATAATCTATGCTGTGAAAGAGCAGTAAGATGGATAAAGGTGGAGATAGAAAGTGAAATCTGGGAATATTCTCTTCCTTGATATAGGTGCTGGTTTGTGAAAATTATGATAGTTTATGTACACTTGAGAGTAAACAAAATATATGCATGCTTTTTAGTATGTATACTATATTTCAAAGTCCTGTAAATTTTGCCACTTCAGTATTTCTCACCTTTGTTACTTCCTTAACATTCAGTGTTCACCTTTTTTTTTTTTTTTTTTAGAGAGAGCTGAGTGGAGAGAGGAGTAGAGGAAGAGAGAGAAACTCAAGAAGCCTCCCCATGAGCAGGGAGCCTGATGCGGGGCTCAATCCCAGGACCCTGAGATCATGACCTGAGTGGAAATAAAGAGTCAGACGCTCAACCTACTGAGCCACTCAGGTGCCCCCAGTGTTCACTTTTTTTATCTCAGACTCTTATTACCTTCATGTAAACAAAATTAGTTTTCTACACCTTTCTCCCTTTCAATTCATTTTAATTACACTTGACATATTAGTCTCTCAGAAGCAGAGCTTTGATCACGCAGCTCCTTATTGACTATGACATTAAGTTTAATTCCCTAATGTGGCTTTCAAGGCCTCCATACATTACTTCCAAAAACTTTCTCACACATTTTGGCTTAAACAGAATAAACAGGAAGATTCCCTATTAATCTAAATATGATTTTGTGCCCTTCCGGCCTCATGCTAGTCTTCTTGAAAAAGTTTTTACCAACCTCTCTGTTGAAACTGTACTTTCTTCTGGTTCCAATTCAAATATCTAGTCTTCATCCAACTGTTCTTGGTCACTGCCTTCCTCCCAATTTTGGAATGTGATCTCTCCTTTTTTTAAGAGTCCCTTAATGATTATAGCATGCTTTCTCATATGGCCCGCATTATCTCTACCATGTTTTTTTTTTCTTCTTCTTATCCTACCCTTTTTTTTCCTAACCATCAGTGAGATAATAGAAGGTTTGTGTCACTTCTCTTTCCACCACTTAATTCACTTAGTCATAGAGTTTGCACACAATGGGTGATCAATAAATGCTCTTAAACTTTATGGAATCAGAAAATGTAAAAATGGTTGCTCTAAGCTTTTAAATTAATTTCCTGCAATAACTTATAATATCTGCTGTTTTATGTTTATCAATCATGAGATTATCTTGGATCAAGTGATTGAATTTTACTAGGCAATTTGCCTTATATAAAAGGTGTTGTGGGGATGCCTGGGTGGCTCAGTCGTTAAGCGTCTGCCTTGGGCTCAGGTCATGATCCCAGGGTCCTGGGATCGAGCCCCACATCGGGCTCCCTGCTCCGCGGGAAGCCTGCTTCTCCCTCTCCTGCTCCCCCTGCTTGTGTTCCCTCTCTCGCTGTGTCTCTCTCTGTCAAATAAATAAATAAAATCTTTAAGAGGTGCTCCGTTCCAGAAAATGAAACTGCAGAGAAATTTATCTTGATTCATCATGCTATTAAAAAAAGAAGCAACTAAACAATGATATATATAATTTTTTAAACCACAATCATATAAAAACACTTGCAGTAAACGTAGCTTTAAAACGCCAAAGCTGAAGCTGCCTCTTTATTTCTACGTTACTCTGAATTTGAGGCCACTTAAGTTAGCTAGCTACATTATACTGCTGTTGTTCTGTCTTACAATGTTGAACTGATGTCTTTGATCATGCTGAGTTAATATTTTGACAAATTATCTGTGTGTATGAAATTTGGACTATTTCAAATGAGCCAAAATTTAACTGGTTGAACTAGAAGAGGAAGAAGGAAAAGGAAAAGCCGGTACTTTCTCGCAGCTTGCTCTTTTGGGATTAAAATGAAAGACTAAGGTGAATGGGCAGGTTGGGGTGGACTGATTAGAGAAAGAAATGAAATAAAAAGATGCTCTTGCCTGCTTACGTATTTTGAATGTTTACTCTGTCACATCCTTTGATACCACGTTAGATCCTTACAAATACCTGGAGACGGCAACTCCATTGGTGACTTGCCCAAGGCCGCACAGTGTCCCAGCAGCAGGGCTACGAGGTGACTAAGCAAAATTTACAAAAGGGGTAGACTCCTTTCAGAAGAGTACTAGGCAACAGGAGAGAGCCAACAGGGAGTATCTTCCGAGTCTCATAGCTGGTTAGTGCATACAGTCCACTGTCCACTGAGTCCTCCATCAAGTTAGAAAATTTGGAGGTCCCTGGGTGGCTCAGTTGCTTAAGCATCTGACTTTTGACTTCGGATCAGGTCACTATCTCAGGCTCCTGAGATCAAGCCCCGAATTAAGCTTCGCACTCAGCGGGAAGTCTGTTTCTCTCTCCCTCACCCTCTGCTCCTCTCCTCACTTTGCATGCTCTCTCTCTCTCTCTCAAGTAAATAAATAAATTTTTTAAAAATCAGGAAATTTAAAAAAGAGAGAAAAATGAAAAGGAAAAGCATAAGCTAAATGTAAAAAAAAACAACAAAAAACTAAAAACAAAAACAAACCTCGTGTTTCTCTCTATATACACGAGGATTATAAAGCCACTAAGGAACTCTGAAATTGGAATCTGAAGACAAAATTTTAGTTTTCACTCTGCCAGTTTCTACCTACCTATTTTCATGAACTTGAGAAAGCTTATTTGCCTTTACAGTTTATGTTTTCTAATTTGTAAAACAGAGATGATATCTACCCTACATATTTTACCTAATTATTTTCAGGATGAATGATGTGAGGAGTGCACACTGTTTTTGTAACCTAGGAAAAGCAGTTCATGTATGCATTATTATAATTATACATTCTGAAGCTGCATAAGATGGTATTTTTAGGTAATAAAAGGGAAAATTGAATGCATTTAAATTTCATAGAAGTAGCAAAAAGACTGGGAATCATGCTTCTGAATTTTAACAATTGCTACAGCAATCAAACAACGGGTTTGGAATATTATCATCATTGTAACTCAAAATGACACCAGAACCGTCTGATGCCCAAGCCTGTCCTGAAGTCACATTCAAAGAAATATCAATCCAGCATCAAACAAAATAATTGAAAGCAATTTTATATTTTTATTGCTTTCCTTTAAAAAATCATGGTGGTTGCCTTCATAGCATACAAATAAACTTTTAGAACTTTTCTCTCTCTCTCCCTTTATCTCCAATATGTCACAGGCATTTTATCAAAGGATTAAGATTCTTTCCTTCTCTACTTCAAGTTTCTAAAAATTGTTTCACTCTCAGTTCATAAATATCTTCATCTTCCTCAACTCTTCCTAGTTTCCTCTTTTCCATAACAATTCTTATCTCTTTACTTGGTGAGTAATTATGGATCTCTTGCCAGGTAGACGCAAATAGCCTCTATAGGCTCTTCATTAGTCTTTTTCACTGTCTACTTTAATGTGTGTAATTTAAACCTAGTAGCCAACACTGGATCCTTCCTACTGAGTGCGGAGTAGCAAGAGCCTGTGGACACTAATAGATTAATATCTTTCTCCTCAAAACGCCACTATGACCAAAGCACTGCCTAGCTATTGTGAGAGATAAAAACAAAACCACAAAACTAAAGACAAGGGCAACAATCAATTTTAAGAATTGGCCCCAATCTTCAGGAATATCCCAACTGGAAAATCACTCTAGAGATATTGTCCATTAGAGCAGTCAAGTGAGTGGGGTCCTGCCCTGTGTTTTCTCCATTACTTATTTATGTATTCTACAATAATTTCATTTCACCAGAGAATGGAGAGGCTAAAAAAATGTGCTAAATATGGTTGTTGCACAGGTTTTGATGTGAAAAACTGAGACAGAAAGAGATTGGGTGGATGTGGATTGATTTTTTTAAAAAAATATTTATTTATTTATTTGAGAGAGAGAGAGAGAGTGAGAGAGAGGGAGCACAAGAGGGGGTAGGGTCAGAGGGAGAAGCAGACTCCTTGCTGAGCAGGGAGCCCAATGTGGGACTCGATCCCAGGACTCCGGGATCATGACCTGAGCCGAAGGCAGTCACTCAACCAACTGAGCCACCCAGGTGCCCCGGGTGGATGTGGATTGATTTAACCATGCATAAACCCTGAAGAGGGATAACTAGGGTCAGAACGAGAAGAAAGATGGTGATGTTAGAGGAGAAATAAGTAAATATGAACGCAACAGTATTTGGCAATTAGATATCATGGACAACTGGGGAAGAATAAATCAAAAACCGATTCCAGGCAGCACCACTGAAAAAATGGGAAAGTACCGGTAGGAGGGAGCAAATCTCGGAGGCAAAGAGGATGATAGGTTTGTTTTGTTAGACCAAGTGCATCTCTACCATGGCTTGTTGGGGCTCTGGAAAGATGGGAAGACCAGTAGGGAATATTTGGATGCCACTCACTTAACAATGACAGCAGAAAGAGAATAGACAAAGAAAAAACCAAGATGAATGAAGTTATGGTGCATGATGTCCTATAGATTTTTCGGAATGAGATTTTGAACTGTTCTCACGCTGAAGTGTTTTTTATCAATGTTCACTGGCACTAAGAGTGGATGCTTTCATTTCTCTAAACCCCTGACTCTTCACATAAGATACTTTCTGCATCTTAAATTATTTTAGAATAAATACTGAAGCATTTTTAATAAGCACTTTAAGGGTTTTTTTGAATAGGAATTGCTATTTTATTTAGATCTTTTTAAATACTTGAACTCCTCCTGTGCTGATGGAACCCAAGCCATAACAGTTGACATGATCTGATACAGAATTTAAAAAAATACATCCCTCTGGCTGCCGTGTGGAGAATAAACGCGCGGCTATAAGATGTTGTGCTGGAAATGTGTCGCAGCAGTACTAGTTGAGACGACGGCACCTTAGTCTGAGACGGCATCGGTGGGATGGAGACAAATAGACGCGTTAGAGGGTAAACTGTGTCCCACCAAGATTCACATGCTGAAATCCTAACCGCCAGTATCTCAGGACGCAACTGCATTTGCAGATAGGGGGTAACTGAGTTAAAGGGGTAACTGAGTTAAAATGAGGTCATATGGGTGAGCCCTAATCCCATGTGACTGAGGTCCTTATAGGAAGATTAGCCTCAGACTCAGAGTCATGGAAGGAAGAAAGTGTGAAGACAGAGAAAGAAGGTGGCCATCTGCAAGCCAAGGAGGGAGACGGAATGAAACTAACCATGCTGACACCTTGGTCTTGGGCTTTTAGCCTCCAGAATTGTGAGAAAATGAACTTCTCTTATGTAAGTCACCTGCCCAGTGGTACTTTGCTATGGCAGCCCTTGCAAAAACAGACAGAATGGATTCAAGCTGTAAGTTGAGTATAGAATTGCTAGGATTTGGGAATGGGGTGAATGTTGAAGAAGGTAAGTTTAGGGGATATATATATTAAGATATAAATATAAAATATAAATATATATATCTTAATATATATATTAAGAATAAATTTCCCAGTTTGGGCAATTGCCTAAATGGTGTTAACGATGATTATACCTCTAAAGAGGCTAACCTCAAGAGATATGTGGGTTGGGTTCCAGACCACCTCAAAAAGGAAATCTGTAATAAAGCAAGGCAAATGAAGTTTTTGGCTACCCAATGCATATAAAAGTTATGTTTGCACTCTACTGTAGTCTATCAAACTGTGTCTAAAAAAAATGCACATACCCTAATTTTAAAATACCTTATTGCTGAAAAATGCTAGCTATTATCTGAGCTTTCAGTGAGTCATAGTCACGGATCACAGATACCATAGCAAACATAATAATAATGAAAAAGTTTGAAATATTGCGAGCATTAACAAAATGGGATACAAACACGTAAAGTGAGCAAATGCTGTTGGATAAATGACATCATTAGGCTTGCTGGACGCAGTGTTGCTGCAAACCTTCAATTTGTGAAAAATGCAATAAATGCAAAGCTCAATAAAGCGAAGTGCAATAAAAAGAGGTGTGCCTGTAACTTCTCGAACTCCCTCAGCTAGAAAGGGGCAGTACTGAGACTGCCTGTCTCCAAAGCTACAATCTTAACCTCTATGTTGCTATACTCCTCACGTTTGAAAAATATTGTACTTAGAGCTATACAAATTTAAAGGAAAAATGAGCTACAGATATCATTTAACTTTGCTCCTTCATTCTATAGTTAGAAAACTAGGGCCAGCAAGAAGTGATAGACCTATTTTAAAAGAATAATTTCCGCTTATCTTTATATAATAAGAGGAGCAGCAATAAGCATTGTACCTACTATTTACAGGGACAGAACAAATTTTCTCGGCTGATTAGAGGGACCCCTTTGAACACTGAAAATCAAAATCATTAGCATTTCAAATAATAGATTTAGCTAAACTTCTCTTCATTGGTGATTTTGTTTAATAAAACACTACAAATCATGAAACCGTACATGATTGGCATTAGCTGAATTTAAGTCTTGACTTTTTCATGTAGAACACTGGTGGTTCCCATGCATCTGGTCTTTTCTTCCTTATACAGTCTCATTCCCTTTCTCTCCCTTTCTCCCTTTTCCTTATCTGTACACCTATAGAAGATGTATACATACTCACAGACAAACATCTCAAACAGTACATACTGGAAATGACTATCAATATCAAAGTCCTGTGGAACTCAGTCAACTAAGGTGAAGATCAGAGAAAATCATAAATCCTGGGAAAGAAGAGGCTACGTTGAGAGCAGCAAAGGATAACTACCTCCCAACCCCTTCTCTCCCCAACACCAATAACATCATCACTACCTCTTCTACCACAAAAAAACAAACAACAAAAACCAACATCCACACCATATCTCAGTCTTAGAACTCCAGTCTTCAGGCACTATTATAAGGCACCATAACAGGATGTGAGACAGAGCTTGTAGTGATTAGTCTTATGTTGTGTCCAGTGGAAATCCCATTGGGTTGTTAATTTGGAAATCAGAATTCTAGTAATGAACAACATTAATCAGTCATCTGGCTTTAGTCAGCCCATAAGTATCTCTAATCCTCAATTCTTTTGTCTATAAAATGAGAGGAATTATTTCAAAGGATACAGTTCAGTATTAAGGAAAGCCCAGTCTTTAGAATTAAACAGATTGACTCAAACCCCGGCTTTGCTAGTGTTACCTATTTAAGCTTTTCTGAATCTGTTTCATCACCTATAAAATGAGCCCTTGCATTGTTTAAATAAGGTTATGTGGAAGGATTAAGTGGGATAACACATGTAAAGCACGGCTGCTAGGTAGAGTCTCAATAAATATTCATTCTATCAAAGTCTTCCCAAGCTCCATGACCTTAAATCTGATTTGAATGAATAATCAGGAAATGTCCTGGAAGGTAAAAGAAAGGAGAAAGGCAGCACCACTTATTTTGCTTTGGGTGGTGATGGTGAGGGTGGCAGAACTTCATAGTTGATTAATTGAGAGAACGTTTTGTGAATACTGGACATTTTGTTTGGCATCAGGATACAAAGGTGCTTATTGTATAGTTTGTGCTCTTAAGGAACTGACAGTCTCCATAAATCACTTTAGTAAGGTCGGAGATAAAGCACAGTACAGGATGTTACAGGCACATCCAGGAAACGTGCCTTCCAAGCTTTACATCTGAAAACGTAAGGAATCCAGCAGCAATCATCTCGATTTGCAAAGGATGTTTTTGGGATGTTGGAACAATTCTTGGGATGTTTTGATGCTTAGCTCCATTTTTGGAACCCTGATTTAGACGATCTCATCATTTGTAATTGTCAAGTATTTTATTTTCATCTTTTATGGGGTCTTCTTAAAGCATATTACAACATCACTTTACAAATTACCCTAAGAAATATAAGGCTCCATTACACATAGGGAAAAATGGCTTTAATTACCTATGTACTATACTGCAAGGGGATCTTATGCTGATTAAAGAAAAGCGAAAAAATGCTGGAAGGCTTTGACCTCTACATGATATTAAGGGTGCTATTTTTACACAGAGGTGCAAGGTTGAGAGCCATTTAAGCTGTGAGATGCATGGTTCCTTCTCTAGAGGTCCTTCCATTTTTAAATTTTTCTGTGCATTCTGTAGCAGTTCATCTCTGACATGATAGCTTTTTGCTTTGTCCTTGATCCTTCTCATTCAGGAAAGGGAGGGACTGAAAAGAAAAAAATATATATATATTTTTTCCTGGCCTGTGCTACAAGGTGGAGGAAATGCATTGTATTTTTAGAAAAAATGAATATCTGGGCTGGTTAGACAAACTGATACCATGAGATTCTTGGGATTGTTAAACTGGAAACCTGAAAGTTATAAAACTTGTCTTGGTAAACAAATAATTGAAATATTTGAGTGGATGTATTCATGCAGAAAAACCCTGTCATAAAATATTCTGGGGATATTTTTATTTAAAGTGACATAAAATTCCTAAGGAGATGAGACTGTCATGACAGAAAAATCTGTGAATGTGTGTAACAGAAATTTACTAAAGTTTTCTTGTCATAATACTTTCCAATCCAATTATAAAAAAAAAAATCTGTCGTCCTTTTATAGTGTAAGCGAGAAAGTGTGTGTGTGTGTGTGTGTGTGCGCGCGCACACACACCTGAGCGTGTCTATGGAGAGAGAATGAGACTTGAGAAAGAAGAAATTAATCAGTTCTTGGTTATTGGTTGTCAACCACAGGGGCTCCACAACAGAGAGAAAATCAACGGGAGATGCCCACCATCAGGGTGGTTAATTCGCAGTGGGTTGATTTTTGATGTGAAGTGATAAGAGATACAACCTAAGCCTTTGGCATCCAGTATCTGTAGCTTTGTCAGAGTCTTCATAGAGTACCCATCTCAGCTGAGACTGAACAGAGTCTACAGAACTACAAGGGTCAAATGCAGCACAGAACCTGGGGTAGTGGCAGACCGCTCCTTTTAAGTTAAGATATAACATACATTAATAAGAGATATAATAATTTGTCTCTCAAAACTGTGATTCCCTTTACTTTGATGTCAGTAATATTCACTGTAGAAATGAACGGAAAAGAGGTCCCAGTTTTCAAGTGCATGCTGAAGGATATTAATAGATCTTATTAAAAAAGTCATAAGTTTGGGAAAAAGTCATAAAAGTTTGGGAAATGCTATATTAAAAAAAAAAAAAGGCAAGCAGGTTTACTTACTGCAGGGATTTCCAAAGCTATTCACATACATCACCAGACTATAAGATGGCAGGGAAGAGAATACAGTGCTTCCCATTTTTAGTTCATTATAGAATCAGGAGCAAAAGAAGGGAAAATATAAAGTAATATCAAGCAGCCAGTCCTCCATTCCCCTTAAGACAAAAGGCACCTTTCTGTCTTTCTCCTGGCGAACAGCTTAAGTGGATTTGGCTAAGAGAAGTTTAGATGATTGAGTGCAAGAAAGTTTTAAGACCTTTATAGCTTCAGCACTATTTCTTTTGCAGGCTAATTCCACAGCTTATCAAAAATTTTAAATGTCATATGAAATAAAATGTTTTCTGTAAAAATAATTTTAAAGCATTTTAGAAGGTTGCTTTTCTGACAGCAACATGATAAAGTCAATAAATTAACAAAGGCAATGCAATGCAAAATCTGAAATATGAAGGGTCTATCATAAAGGGAGTTGGTCATCAGTGACAACATTAAAAAAAGGGTCAAGGAAAAATAGATTGGCAGTGCACATTAAGATCCCATGTAGGGAAAAGGGTTTCTATCGTGGCCACTGTTGTGCAAATCCAGGGCGCATCATTTATATAGACTGTCATGTAAATGATACTTGCTAAAATTATGCTAGATGGCAGCTCTGTCACTGCTTGGGGCAGGAACAAACCGGTCTTGTTTAGGAGGCAGGTGCACTTGTGGAAATGAGCACATCCACCTGTCAAACCTGGAGGCCATTAGGCACTGCAATCAAAGCACCAGCAACCTCTGCTCTGATTCCAGAATCTCTAAGAGGTCTTGTGATTATAATTTGACTTCCCATGCAGTTTCTTACAGAGAAAGAATATGATGGTCAGAGAAATGAGTATCTGTTCCCCTTTGGCAATTATTTTTCTCAATGTAAATGAAATCATCATTATGCAATCTTTGTTATAGTGAATAAACAACCCCAAGTTTGATTTAGTCTAAGCAGATAAAACAACTATTGAGTTTGAAAACACTAAGATCCAGCCCTGGCCTCGTATGTTTTTGCAAATACAGTACAGTTGTGTAATGCTCCTTAAGGACAGTCAGTGGGTCAAAACTGTCATTGCAGTGGTTCAAGCACCTATATATTTGAACTTAAAACAGGGAGAGAGCCTGAGTAATAACTAACAGACTACTTTCCAGTAGAATTTGAGAAATAAAGACAGTTGATAAAGGAAAGACAATACCAATTGTAATACAAAAATTCTTTTATTTACATAATTTTATTTAAATCTTGAAGCCTTATGAGGTAAGTTCATGTTATCTTCAATTTAATGAAGAGGGAGTGGGTGCTCAATGAGATTCTTAGCTGCCTAAGGCCACACAGCAACAGGGAGGAGCCAAAATGGATCACAGAATTACCAGGTTTTAATTGCACGTGGGTACTAGGGTATCATGTAAGTAAAGTGAATGAAATTGACTAATCTGTCTCAGTGGAGAATGGACAAATATCCAAAAGGAAAGAAAACTGGAGTATATTCACAAGGCTAGGGCTTGCTGAGGAGGATATTGACATAATTAGTGAGCCTTGACTATACTAATGAATAGCAGTAAGTGGTAAACACTGCAAAAAAAAAAAATAATATCCTCCATCAAGAAGTCAAGAAATATGCAATGACTAACTTTTTAATGTATATTCGTTACAACTTGAGTTAGATTTTATATTTAACTACACCTGTGGGTTTATCTATTTTCTTATTAGTAATCCTTTACTTGCAAATAGCTAAAGACGTATCTATATAAAAGAACAGAAGAAATTTGTGGATAAATGAATTTAGAAGTTATGAAATTATGCACATCAACAGGAATTGTTTGACTAACAAAATAATTTTTAATAGGTGGTTCGAAATGTACAAGTTTAAAAAAAATTCCTGAAATTGCATAATTACTGCAGTTGATAGCTAGTCAGGCATATGTTGATTTCAAAGGAAGTGTGTGGCATTTTCAATGTCAGAGGATCAGATATAAAGGCATCTACACCAGCTGGGTCTGCATTGCCATCTGATAATCAGAAACTTGGCAAAAGTGTGTTCACACCGATCACAGTGTGGTTGCTTTTGACTAGAAACACCACTGTGGTTGTTTTAATTAGAGACATGTCAAGTAATTCAGTGTTAACAGCGGTACAGATGAACTAGAGCTGGTTACAGTCTAAAAAACTCTATGAATGTTTACTCCATGTATGGGAGTCTCTTGGCAACATTTCTGTGAGCTGAAAATAATTCATATTATGTCTGCTGGTCATTAAGTCATGTCCCATTGTGTATAATGCCATGACTAAATGGAAAAAAAAAACAGATGTGGCAATTAAAAACTAAAAGTGACACCCATTTTTCTTTGGCTGGAGAATTACTACACAGACTGCATTTTTTTTTCTTTCCTAGCCAAAGAGATGGCATATATAGAGTAACTATTATTTTCCTGCTGTTTATGAATAGTTCATGAATCATAACCAACGCCCAACCACCTGCATTTTTCTATCTTAAAACCATTTAAAAATATGCTTATATCCATTTACTGAAATTTCTCTGTACTCCTGAAAAAAATGATCTGTGTGTTGCCCATTTTTTTTTTATAGCCAATTTGGCTATAAAGTAAAAAGCAGTTAAATAACTGAAATAAAAGAGCAGTTTTGAACAAGGCTTGTACTCAAAGTGAAATTTATAAGCATAGAGACAGAGCATAAAGAATGACATTTCCCAAGTCTACAGCATATCTATTGCAAAACCAAAATGGTCATGTTCTTGTTTGACAGGAACTGATCAAATTAGCTATTGATCTAATCAAGCCCACCTTTAAGAAGACTGAAAATATCATATTAAGTAGACTTTTATGCGGGTTAAATATTTTAAAATATCTGCTTTTGCAAAGATATTTGAAAATTTTCAAGAAATTAAAGAATAAAAGATAGCTTCTGCTGCCATTGGGTTTACAATCTAGTAAGGGGGTAACACAACTAGTTAGCGTAGAACTATATTCATAAGTAACTAGAATCTAAAGCAAAGTATGTTAAGTATGTGAAGGTTACATATGCTATGGAGGATCATGGTTAAAAAAAAACAAACTATGACTGAATACAATTCCTATAAAAATCCCAGTTGAATTATTTGAATAAATTGACAAGAGGATCCTAAAACCCATATGAAAATGAAAGGAACCTAGAAGGGCCAAAACAATCTTGAAAAATAAAAAAAATATTTGAAGGATTGACTTTTTACTTCAATACTTACTACAAAGCTACAGAAATCAGGATGGTGTGGTACTGGCATAAAGAGAGAAATGAAATCGAATTGAGAGTTTAGAAATATACCTTCACATTTATGGTCAATTGATTTTGATAAGGGTGCCATGACAATTCAAGGGAAGAAGAAAGGTCTTTTCCAAAATCTGTGCTGAGACAACTGAAAGCAACATGCCAAAGAAAGAACTTGAAACCTTACATTGCATTATATGCAAAATTAATCCAAAATGTATCAAAGGCCTAAATGTAGGGGCTAAAACTTCTAGATTCTTATAGAAATATATAGGCACCAATCTTTGTGACCTTGGATTAGGCAGTGGCTGCTTAAATATGACACAAGTATAAACAACAAAAGAAATAAATTAGAAAAATTGGACAACATCAAACTTAAACAATTGTGCTTCAAAGGACATAATCAAGAAAGTAAAAAGACAGTGGAGTGATGTTACCAAGATGGTGACAAAAGTCATTACTGATTTCAGTCTCTCTTATAAGGAGACCAACTAGCAACTACCTGTAAGTAAGACACCATTGTGAAAAATCCCAGAACCTGGACCACGGGGACCAAGAAGGACTGCATTAGAAAGGGAAGAAGAACAACTACATTCTGACTGCCTTGTCCCTCTCCCAGGTTAGTATAGCACTGCACCAAGAGGGCCCTCCTGGGCCTACTTTTCCTCCTGTAGGGAAGTGAGAGCACAAGATGGACATTCAGATCCCCGACCATTGCAGGACACTTCCCAGTCTGGCTGCTCAGGTTTCTCCTCATGGAGATCTTTGGGAGAATCTATGAGGCTTGACCACTTGGGATCAGATAGAGACAGAGAAGAGGAATGGGGCTTACAGCAACCAGTGCTCATGTCTTGATGAATGACATTTATGCTTGCAGTGGAGCTCAAGCAGTGATCATGGCCACTGGATCTGCCCACCTGCAGAACTGAGTTTGTTGCCCCATCTGGCCAAGGAGCTCAGTTTGGCAGTTCTGCCTGATTTGGGTTCCCAGCCAACAAGTCATAACAGCCATGTAGCCTGTCCTATGACCCTGGCTAAGTAGGGAAGCAAATTTGCAGCCCTACCCAACTGTGAGTATAGGCTCCAGTTGCACACAACCAGGAAGCCTGGACAGCTTCCGAGCCCATCCTACAGTCCTACTTGGGCAGGGAGCCAAGCCAGCAGCCCTGCCCAGCTGTTAAGAATGGCTTCTGGTCTGCCATAAAGAGGGAACCTGAACAGGGACCTTAGGCAAGCCTGGAGCACAGCCTACAGTACCACCTAGCTGCAGAGCCAAGGCTATAGCCCCGCCCTGAGGCAGAACCTAGCCTAAGGCCTTGCCCAGTTGCTGAACACAGCCTGCAGACAGTGAGTCCAGATAGTGACCCCACCCGACTGCAGAGCACAGTCTTTAGCCGCACCCAAGTGCAGGGTACACCTGGAGGTCCCCCTCAACCATAGAACTCACCCAGTGATCTTTTTCAAAAGCAGATCACAACCAGTGGTCCAGCCCAAGTACAGCGCACAGCCTATCGCAGTGCCTGATTGCAGAGCACAGCTTGAGGCCTCATCTAATAGTGGATTACTGCCTCTGGTCCTGCTCGAATAGAGTCCAGTCGGTGGCACCATACAGTCAGTGAGCATAGTCTGAGACTCCTCTCAAGCAGAAACAATTGCAGAACACAGTCCACAGAACTGCTCAATCATGAAGTCCAACCAGTGGCCTCACCTTGCCAGGGATCACAGCCTACAACCTTGCTTGACCAAAGGTGATAGCAGATCCTAGTTAACAGTCCCATCTGATTGCAGAGCATAGCCAGTAGTCATGCTCAATCAGAGGGTCCATCCAGCAGTCCTTCACGAATGTGGAACCCAGCCAGCTGGCCCAACCAAACACACAACCCAGCCAGCAGCAACCCCCTGACTAAAGAGTATGGACAGTAGCCTCACCCAACTAGGGACTCTGATAGCAAGCTCCACCTGTCCAAATGACCCATCCAATGAAGATCTTTTCATGCCAAAGCAAATCTTTAAAGGCTGGAAGAGGAGATTACTTCCTCAAATGCACAGAGCAATGCAAAGAATCAACAATCATGCAGAATCAGGTGAACATGACCATCAAATGAAACTAATAAACCTCCAATAACAGAACTAAAAAAATAGAGATGGATGGACTGTCTGAAAAAGAATTCAGAAAAAATCCACTTAAAAGTCAATGAAATACAAGAACACTACAACACACAACTAAACTAAATTAGGAAAACAACGCATGAACAAAATGAGAAATTCAACAAAGATATAGAAACCATTAAAAAAAACCCCCCAGAAATCCTAGAGCTAAAGAATAAAATGACTGAAAAATTCAACAGAGAAATTCAAAACAGACTTGACTAGGTAGAAAGAGAATCAATGAACTTGATGACAGGCCATGTGAATTATCCAGTGAGAAGAGCAAGTAAGGTAAAAGATCTGTATACTGAAAACTTTCAGACATTGATGAAAGAAACCGAAGAAGACACAAAAATGAAAAGAATCCCATGTTCATGAGTTGAAAGACCTAGTATTAAAATTCTACTTCAAGCCATCTATAAATTGAATGCAATTCCTATCAAGATTCTAATAGCATTTTTCACAGAAATAGAAAAAAAGTCCTAAAATTTGTATGGAACCAAAAAAAAAAAAAAAAAAAAAACCCAAACCAAAGCAATCCTGAGAAAGAAAAACAAAGCTAGAGGCATCATACTTCCTGATTTCAAACTGTATTACAAAGCTATTTGAAATAGTGTGGTACTGGCATAAAAATAAACAGAGCCAGGGAACCTGAGCAGTGTTGAATTAACAACCAAAATAAACCCATGCCTATATGAACAATTAATATTTGATAAGGGCACCAAGAATACTCAATGGAGAAAACATAGTCTCTTAAATAAGTGATGTTGGGAAAATTGGATATTTATATTCAAAAGAATGAAACAGGTATCCTATCTTAGTGTTCATAAAAATGAACTCAAAATGGATTAAAGACTTAAATGTAAGATCTGAAACCATAAGCTTTCTGGAAGAAAACATAAGGAAAAATCTCCTTAACATTGGTCTTGGCAATGATTCCATGGCTATGACACCAAAGTCCATGCAACAAAAGCAAAAATAAACAAGTGAGAATACCTAAAACTAAAAGTCTTAATAATCAACAAAATGAAAAGGCAATCTATGGAATGAGAGAAGATATTTATAAACCACATATTTCATAAGGGATTATCATATATATATAATACATATCATATATATATAATTCTATATAGAATTGCAACATTATTCACAATAGCCAAGATACAGAAACAACCAAAGTGTCTGTCAATGGACAAATGGATAAAGAAGATTGTGGTACATATAATATAATTTATAATGTAAATATATATAAATATAAATATAGCTGAATACTATTCAGCTATGAAAAACTAAAATTTTGCATTTGCAACAACATGGATGGACATTATGGTAAGTGACATAACTCAAGATAGAGAAATACAAATACTGTACATTATCTCCTCTATGTGGAATGTAAAAAACAAAAACAAAATTGTAAATGTGGACAGTAAAATTGTGGTTACCAAGGCCTCAAGGCTGGGGGTATGAGAGAAATGTTTAAGGATACATACTTGCAACTAGTAGATAAATCATTCCTGGAAACCTAATATACAGTATAGTGCTTATAGATAACAAAACTACATTATAAATATAAAACTTGCTAAGAGACTAAATTCCAGTTGTTCCCAACACTAGAGGAAGTGATAATAATGTGAGGTGATAGAGGTGTTAGCTAACACTGCAATGACAATTATTTTGCAGTATAAATGTATCAAATTAATATGTTGTACACTTTAAACTTATACAATGTTGTATACTAAATATATCTCAATTAAAGATAGGAAGGAAGGAGGGAGGGCGGAGGGAGAGAGAGAAGAAAAGAAGGAGAGACAAAACTATGATTTTGTCTTGTAATGCAATAATCTTAGAAAACTAAAAAGAAGAAATTAAAGAAAATAATTAGAGATATTAATACAAAGATGCTGATTA
Organism: Neomonachus schauinslandi; assembly: GCF_002201575.2. Classification (NCBI taxonomy): domain Eukaryota; kingdom Metazoa; phylum Chordata; class Mammalia; order Carnivora; family Phocidae; genus Neomonachus; species Neomonachus schauinslandi. The sequence goes on along the minus strand of NC_058407.1, from coordinate 73,430,754 downwards.
AAAATGGTACAAAAATTAGTAGCTCTATTATATAGCAACTGAATCAAGCTAGAAAATATAATGGAATACAAAATATTCCATTCTGAATAATTCCCCAAATGTTAAATATCTAGAAATTGCCTTATAAGAAAATACATAGGGCCTATTTGAATTAAGCATAATCTCTTACCAGAGTCTTAAAAATACTTGATTTCCTGGACAGAGAGACTGACCACTAAAAATTTTAAGTCTTCTCACTAATTGAGTTGGCTTCATGTAATATCAAACATGGTTCTAATGACCTTTTTTCAACTGAAGTGTTTTAAAGTTCATTGGAAAGAATAAGTTGATAATATAGAAGATAATTTCTATCAGGAAGAGATATTATAGGACACTAAAAAATAAAATCTTGTAATATTTTAATATTTTAAATAGTATATTCCTGCACTAAGAATAGAGAATTATATCAATGGGTCAAATAGGAAAGCCCCCCAATAAATCTTAGAATGTAAGAGATTTTATATGCTGATTTTGGTAAAGATGGCATCCCAAATAAGTAGAGTAATTAAATAAATAATACTTGTCAACTTACTGAATACATTTTAAAAACTGAGAAAAAGAAGTCAACACTGTGGAATACACCATTATTTTATATATTACTAAGAGAAAAAAAAGTTAGCTGATAAACTAAAACAAAATGCTTTTCTATCATATAGACTTGTTACTTGGACAACATTGAGCCACTGCCTGTTTTTGAAAAAAAAAAAAAAAATTCTTGAACCCAGCCAGGTCCGTTCATTTACATATTGTCCATGCTGCTTTTGCACTACAATTAGCAATACTGAATACTTTTAAAAGAACCTGTGTGGCCCACAAAGACTAAAATATTTACCATCTGTTAAAAAAAAAAAAGTTTGTTGATGCTCTATATTTTTTGAGCTATTTTAGACTTAGATATAGACTTTTAATCATATATCACTTTTGTCTGTAAATACAAAAATTAATTACAGATGCAATACATCAGTTAAGATATGAATAAGTGTTTTCCCAAAGTCCAGCTCTTTTATTTTTTTATTCTTATTTATTTATTTATTGATAATAAGTGTGGGGGAGGGACAAAGAGAGAGGAGGAGAGAGAACCTTAAGCTAGCTCCAATCCCAGCATGGAGCCTGATGGGGGTGCTCCATCTCACCACCCGGAGATCATGACCTCAGTCAAAATCAAGAGTCAGACTCTTAACCAATTGAGCCACCCAGGTGCCCCTATCTATGTTGTTTTCTTTTTTTCTCATACAGTAGTATCCTCTGTTCAATCTAGATATTTGGTGATACGGCATTTCTTAAAGCATGTTCTAACTATTGTTTCTCATGTTTACTTCCAAGCCTCTGACATTCATCCTCAAGTGTGATGTTGACACTGTCTTGATATTACCAGACAGAGTCCAGCAAGACTATGGCCTGTCAGTGATGGTAAGACCTCACCGGTTTAAAAGGAATTCTGCTTTCAGAGATGTTAAAATTTGACAAGTGTATATCTTAGAATTAATGAAATACAGTTGATAATTTCCTCACACCATCTGAGAATAAATTCTAAGTGAAATGAAGAGTTAAATGTAATAATGAAAGCAAAAAAGATATAGAAGAAATGGGTGAGTATGTATGTAATCCGGCAGTGAATGCATCTTTTCTAAAAACACTAGCATAAGAAGAAACCATAATGGAAAACATTGATAAACTTACCTGCATTGTGACCTTGGGCTGGAACTTTTAACTGTGCCTCACTTTTCCTATCTTTAAGATAAGGACAATGATATTGCCTACCTCAGAGGGTGTTTTGAGAATTAAAGTAGTTGATATGTTTAATGCACTTGGAATAATGCTTGGTACATAATAAGTGCTATACAGAATGAAGCTTTTTTTTTGTATTTGACAAATAAAAAGTGGAAGACTAGTCTTTAAAAAAAATTTACCATATACACCTCTGTTTTCTGTAGAATTTTTTTTTCCACCATAGTATGGAAGTTTGACTCTGTCCTAAATAAAGATGTGTTCACTCTTTGGGTTCAATCACCATTTTTAAAAAAGATTTATTTATTTATTTGAGAGAGAGAGGGAGATAGTAGGGTGGGGGGAGGGACAGAGGGAGAGAGAATCTCAAGCAAACTCCACGGCCAGCACAGAGCCCAACATGGGGCTGGATCTCACAACCCTGAGATCATGACCTTAGCCAAAATCAAGAGTCGGACACTTAACGGACTGCACCACCTAGGCACCCCTCAATCACATTTTAGTTACAGTGAAATACACATTCCAAAATATAAAAGACATTAACTGATCAGTATTTAACATATTCCATTAATCTTTATTCATTTTAAACCCCAAATATTATCTATCCCTACATTGCTTTTGCTGTTTACTCAAATGCAGAAAATTTTAATTTTCTGGATTCCTATTTCTTACTCATATCTGGAGGAACTGACAGCTCAAGGAAGTGTTTTGTGTTGTGTAGGTCTGCACTATATGAGCGTGTATGGGCATATGTGGATTCAGACAGCAGCCTATAACTAAGCAGCTTCTCATGCAACTGCAGAAATTGTCTTAATCCCTTTCTTAGATACAGTGGAAAGGCAGAGGTTGTGACTGATAATAAAATCTACTCAGAGCTTTCACAGGGATTAATCCCATTATATTATGCAAAGTTCCCAGCTAGGCAATCCTATTAGAAAGTAAGCAAATCCTCTCTTTAAACAAATCATCTCTTTAAACAGATCTAAACAAAGGCATCCAATTTACATATTTTGCTCATGATTCTCAACACAAACATGCAACTAAGTTAACATGGGGAACAATGCTTTTTGGCAAATATTACCTAGAAAAAATAATTATAATATTCTCTAGTCCCATAAACAGGGAAAAGTTTTCATGTTCTAGCATAAAGATAATTTTAGTCTCTATGTGGGGGGTTTCTGTAAGAATCTACCCTGGCACGATGCATTTAAACAAAAATAACAAATAAAAGCAATCTTAAAATAGAATAAAAGACAAATTACAAATATAGAAAAACCTGAAATATGTGTGACGTATTTAATAATGTCTTCTTGTGTATACTATAATATCTTATTATCTTTTATATGTGAAGAGATCATAGAGTGAAAGAAAGAACATCACATCTAGGACAAGATGAACACTTAAATCTAGGGTGTTTGGAAAAAAGAAACCCAAATAGTCTAATAAATTATTTGAAAAGATGTGTATCCACATCTACTAACCAGAGAAATGAAGTTTAAAATGTGATACTATACTTTATCTATTATATTTGTAAAGAATGCAAATAATAGTAATTCCCAATATGGCATTAATTTCTGGAAAACATAATGTCATACACTGCTATTGGTATTCTTTCCAGTTGGTATCCTATTCTTTAAGGTTTCTTCTATCAAAAGCTTTAAAACATAAGAATATACTTTGACTGAATAATTCTATATCTGAAAACATACCTTTGAAAAATAATAGGAAAATTGAACACTATGTGTATACAAGAAAATTTATTTCAGCATTATCTATAATGTTAAATTATTTGAGATAACATAAATTCCTCCAAATAGGGACTTGTTAAAATTTTGTTAAATATTCTGAGTACTCTGCTCTTTTTCTTCTCAGGGGGCTTAGGCTCTAGGGATGAAATTGGGCAAGGTCAGAGGAATAAAAAATAACTACCAATATACCTAAAATCACATTCATAACACCATTATAATCACATTTCTCAGTCTCACACAGGCTGATAGACTTCTTCTCTCATGGTGATTTCCTTCATTTTAGAATTATCCCCTTTTCCATGTTGCTTCCTTTGATCATTTAAATAAATAAATAAATAAAAATAAATATATGAGTATAATCTATAATGTATTATTATAATATAAAATAAATTGAATATAAATAATAAAATATTCCAGGGGATCTAGAAGACTGCACACATGAGTAGAGCTATGCACTTGCCAGGAAAGACCTAACAGAGTTTTTTTTTTTTAAAGATGTTATTTATTTATTTGACAGAGAGAGACACAGTGAGAAAGGGAACAGAAGCAGGGGGAGTGGGAGAAGAAGAAGCAGGCTCCCTGAGAAGCAGGGAGCCTGATGTGGGGCTCCATGTAGGGCTCCATGCAGGGCTCCATGCGGCGCTCCATGCGGGTCTCCATCCCAGGACCCTGGGATCATGACCTGAATCAAAGGCAGATGCTTAATGCCACCCAGGCGCCCCAACCTAACAGAGTCTTAATCTCTTGCTTCTGGTTAAACTTGAGCTCCTGTAGAAGCATGAAGTGAAGACTAATGTAAATGACCTGAGCATTGAAGGTATACTCCAACACACACAGACAGGTTTTCAGCAAAGGTCAGAAAACTAATTTGTTCAAAGAATGTAAGGACATCACCAACAATTATGAGCTGACCAATAAGCTAGCTGAACAGAGGCTTTGTCATCATAGCCATATTGTCAAAATCCAAGGACAAAAACAGAACTTTAAAGCAGCAAGACGAAAAGGGTTTATCATGTCTGAGGGATTGTCAAGAAGATTGACAGTTGAATTTTCATCAGAAACCAGGGAGAGCAGAAAGCAGTGAGACTACATATTCAAAGTGCTGAAAGAAAAAGACTGCCAACCAAGAATTCTATATCCAGCAAAACCATCCTTCAAAAAGGAAGAAGAATCAAGACTTCTTAGATAAGCAAAAACACCTGAGAGAATTTATCACTAGCAGATCTGTCCTACAAGAAATAATAAAAGTGAGTCTTTCAGACTGAAATGAAAAGACACTAAACAATAGCTTGAATCCACACAAAGAAATAAAAAGCACCAGTAATGAAACTATGAAGCTATAAATATAAAGACACTATAAATGTATACTTTCTTTTTAACTCATCTCCTATCTGATTTAAAAGACTACTGCATAAAGCAATAATTATAAAACTGTGTTCATGGGCTTATAATGTATAAAGATGTAATTTGTATGATAATACTCTTAAAAAGGAGGGTGGAGAAAATAAAGCTATATTGGAGCAAAGTTTTTGTATATTATTAAAATAGTGTAATAGATGTAACAAAAAGCAGTAGAACTCATACATGAATTGAGTAAAATTGTAGGATACAAAATCAACATAAAAATCACTAACAATAGTAACAATGAACTACGTTAAAAGGAAATTAGGAAAACATCCCATTTACAACAACATCAAAAAGAATAAAATACTTAGGATTAAGCCTAACTAGGGAGACAAAAGACTGGTACACTGAAAATTACAAAGCATCGATGAAAGAAATTAAAGAAGACACTAAAAAATAGAAAGACATCCCATGGTCACAGATTGGAATAATTAATACTGTTTAAATGTCCATACTATCCAAGGTAATCTACAGATTCAATGTAATTCCTGTTAAAATTTTGATGGCATTTTTAACAGACATAGAAAAAAATAGTACTAGAATTCATATGGAACTGCAAACAACCTCAAACAGCCCGAACGATTTTGAGAAAGAAGAACAAAGCTGAGGCATCACACTTCCTGATTTCAAAATATATTTAAAAACTACTGCAATTAAAAGAGTAGGGTACTAGCATAAAGATAGACATATAGACCAATAGAACAAAATAGAGACTCCAGAAGTACATCTATACATATATGGCCAACTGATTTTTGACCAGGGTACCAAAATACACAATCGGGAAAGGATAGTCTCTTCAACAAATGGTGCTGGGAAAACTGGTTACCCACATGCAAAAGAATGAAATTGGACTCTTATCCTACACCAAACACAAAACTAACTCAAAATGCATTAAAGACTTAGATACAAGACCTGAAACTGTAAAACTCCTAGTAAAAAACAAAGGAAAATCTTCATGACATTGGTTTTGGTAATGATTTCTTGGATATGACACCAAAGCACAGCCAACAAAAGCAAGAAGAGGAAAATGGGACCACACCAAACTAACAAGCTTCTGCCTAGGAAAGGAAACAACAGAGTGAAAAGACAACCTATGGAATGAGAGCAAATACCTGCAAATATTGTAATATATCAGATATATATCTGATAAGGGGTTAGTTTACAAAATATATATGGAACTCCTACAACTAACTCAATAGCATCATCATCATCATCAACAACAAAAATAATAGCTCAATTCACAAATGGACAAAAGACTGGGATAGACTGAAATAGACATTTCTCCAAAAAAAAAAAAAGACATACAAATAGCCAACAGGTATATGAAAAGTTGCTCAATGGCACTAAGCAAATCAAGATCACATGGAATATCATCTCACACCTGTTAGAGTGACCATTATCAAAAGACAAAAGACAAGGGTTGGCAAAAATATGGAGAAACTGGAATCCTTGTATACTGTTGGTGAGGATGTAAAATAGTGCAGCTGCTATGTTAAACAGTGTGAGAGTTCCTGAAATAAATTAAAAATAGAACTACCATATGACCCAGCAATCCCACTTCTGGGAATGTATCCAACAGAATTGAAATCCAGACCTTGAAGTGGTATTAGCCTTCCTATATTCATTGCAGCACTACTTTCTATAGCCAAGATGTGGAAACAGCTTAAATGTCCACTGATGGATATAATAGATAAAATCTGGCATATACACACAGTTTTAAAAGTGAAGGAAATCCTGTAATACAAGACAACATGGAGGAACTATGAGGACATTATGCTAAGTAAAATAACCCAGTGATAATAGGAATAATATTGCATGATTCCACCTATATGAGATATTTAAAACAAAACCAGAGAAGCTTAGAATAGAGTGGTGGTTGCCAGGGGCATGGTGGAATGTGGAAATAGGAGTTGCTCTTCAAAGCGTGTAAAGTTTCAGCAATGCAAGTTGAGTAAGTTCTAGACATCTGTTGTACAACATGGTGCCTATTGTTAATAATACTGTATTGTGCACTTAAATATTTGTTAAGAGGGTAGATCTTATGTTGTGTTTTTACCGCACACACAAAAAAATAAAAGAAAAAGAAAGTGAAGAAAATTAGCCCTGAGCATGTTCTTTATAGGCACAATTTTCTGTCCCTTATTATCTATTATTTTTTATTTTAATTTAGCAAAATATTAAATTATTTTTAATTTTTCATTTCCTTTTTTTCCCATGTGTTCCTCAAACTAGAGCTGCCTGACTTCTCTCATCACCCCTCCAACAAAACACAAACAAGAAAACCCTACCAACTGAGAATAATCCATGGGCAATTTTATCCCTATCTTAACCTTTCAACAGCATAGGACAGGTTGATTCTTCTAGAAAAATTCCTTTTTGCCCTGGATTCATTGGCTTCACACATCTAGTTTTCTTTATATTTCTATAACAGTTTTTTTGTTGCTGTTGATTATTTTGTGGGTTACACATTTTCTCCCTTTGTTTTAGTAATGTTTCCCCAAAGTTTTATCCTTAGTCCACTGCCTAAGTTCTTTGAGTGATTTCTTGAACTCTCATCATTTTAGTTACAATTGACACAGCATAGACTCGGGGTTAAGAGTCCAGGCTCTGCGGATGTCTGGGTGGCTCAGTTGGTTGAGCATCTGCTGTTGGCTCGGGTCATGATCCCAGGGTCCTGGGATCAAGCCCCACATCGGGCTCCCTGCTTCTCCCTCTCTCTCTGTCTACTGCTCTGCCTATTTGTGCTCTCTCTCTCTGTCAAATGAATAAATGAAATCTTTAAAAAAATAAAAGAGTTCAGGCTCTGGAAATAAGAGTTTCTGGTTTCAAATTCTAACTCTAAGCTGTTTTCTTAATCTTTCCATGCCTCAACTTCCTTTTCTGTATAAGAAGACATAAAATAGTACCTCTCTCAGGTTTGTTGTGAGGATTAAATACATACATGCAAATTGTTTAGAAAAATTATTGATACATAATAAAACACCAGATATGTTAGATCTTATTGGTACTAGTACCTCAATGTTTATAAAATTCATATGTATCTCTCTATCCCAAATTCTATCTTCTGAGATTTTTTCTTTATTTTTTTGCATCACTCTACTTATAATGCACAAATATAGTATTTGTATTAGAAAACATTGAAAATGCAATGTCAATTTCAAAAGAATTATCTACCTCATCATTTAATATTTATGTCATTTTTATGGTGCACATTTCCAGTCACAAGTTAGAGATCTACAACCTTATTTTTATTTTTTATGTATCTATTTTATTTTTTAAAGATTTTATTTATTTATTTGACAAAGAGAGACACAACAAGAGAGGGAACAGAAGCAGGGGGAGTGGGAGAGGGAGAAGTAGACTTCCCGCTTTGCAAAGAGCCTGATGCAGGACTCGATCCCAGGACCCTGGGATCATGACCTGAGCCGAAGGCAGACGCTTAACGACTGAGCCACCCAGGCGCCCCTTGAGATCTACAACCTTATTTTTAAATGAGTGGACCATATTCCTTCATATGGCATACTTGAATTAATTTTCTGTAGTTGAACATTCATATCATTTCTGAATATTCCTATAGTAATAAATCATTTGTTAGAAAAGCATTTATTGTAAATTCACGGTTTTAAAATTGGTGGACTAGAGAGCTATTCAGTTGCTTACAGTTCAAACATATGGTTTACAGTTTAAAAAAGTGGGCCATACAGCGTGGATGTTTTAGCAACTTTTCAGATAGCATAGCAGACTCCTTGCAAGGACATTTCCTGTCTTTAGTGATGAACTGGTTAATCAGGTAGGTAGAGAAATACAAAGAATGTATTTAATATAATGTTTTGAATTTGTTTTTTGAGAGTTTCAAAGGCATGGTAAAGGCCTGCAGTGCTGGACTAAGCCATGTCTCACAAAGCAGACAGTGATATTTCTAAAGTTAAAAGCCTATGGTGACTAATTTCTTAGGAAATACAAGGCAGATACCTACCTCAGCTAGACAGCCTTGGGTGACTGCAGAAGTCCCAATGGCAGTGGCAAGATACGAGCAAGGTTTTATAGCTTCTAGATATGAGTGATTAATCTAATTCCTAAGTAATATAAACCTGAAATATAATTACTTTTCTTCTTTATAGATTGACTACTTGCCAGGCGCCATTTGGCACTAAAGATTGAAATGTAAATGTGGCATAGATTCTGATGTCACTCATAGGGCTTATGATTTAGCAGAAAACAGGGACATTTAAGCATCCTAAGTATAGAGGCACCAAAGAGCATCATAAGAAAATAGTATTGCCTTGACTGAAAGCTTCACACCATAGGAGCTCAGTCTTAAAAAAAATCAATAGGAGTTTCCAACTAGAAAAATAGAGAAATGGCATTTCTGACAATACAAATAGTGTTCACAAAAGCACAGTGGCATGTTATGATGTATTTGGTAAGAGGACAGACATTTTAGCACTGTGGAAATAAAAGACAATCAAATGAAACAAATCTGAAAACAAAACAAAACAAAAACAAAAACACCGCAGCTGATATTCTGCCTTTGGCAATCTCCTGTCCACATACTCTTCAAGCAAGCATTGATACTTAATAAGAAGCCAGTGATCAAGGATCTCTTCCTCTTTCTGGAAGTCTTTTTCTAATTATTATATTAGTATAATTCCGATAGTTCCTCATATTTCAACAAATATGTATTCCCTATGATTTGCAGACTTTTTAAAAAAGTTTACAATATAAATTATCACAAAATTACCCAAACTACAATACATTTGCTGGTAATGTAATATTTGATTGGTGCTGTACACTGAATAATTGTGTCCCCTGCCCTGCTTAAATTCATATGTTAAAACCTAATCTTTACTGTGGTGGTACTTGAAGGTGGGGCCTCTGGGAGGTGATTAGGTCACAAGGGTGACCTCATGAACAGGATTAGTGCCCTTATAAAAGAGAGCTCCCACACTTTTTCTGCCATGTGAAGTTACAGCAAAAAGATGTGATCTATGAACCAGGAAGGCAGATGACACCATAAACGGAATCAACCAGCACCTTGATCTTATCTTTGAACTTCTCAGCCTCCAGAACAATAACAAATAAATTTCTGTTGTTATTAGCCACCCCATTAATGATATTTTGTTGGAGCAGCCCAAATGGACTAAAACAATATCTGGGGCAATATTAAAAACCTAAGTGTTCCAAAGGACAGAAAAATACTAATTAATAGGGATACATGCACCTCAATGTTTATAGCAGCATTATCTACAATATCCTAATTATGGAAAGAACACAAATGTCCATTGACTGATGAATAGATAAAGAAGATGTGGTGTGTGTGTGTGTGTATACACACACATAATGGAATATTACTCAGCCATAGAAAAGAATTAAATCTTACCATTTGCAACAATATGGATGGAGCTATGCCAAGCGAAATAAGTTAGTCAGAGAAAGACAAATAGTGTATGATTTCACTCATGTGTGGAATTTAACAAGCAAAACAAGCAAACATAGGAGAAAAAAAAAAAGGAAAACCAAGAAACAGACTCTTAACTATAGAGAACAAACTGATGGTTACGAGGAGGTGAGGAGGTGGGTGGCAGGGATGGGTAAAAGAAGGGATGGGGATTAAGGAGGGCACTTGTGATGAGCACTGGGTGTTGTATGTAAATGTTGAATCAGGTGTAAATTCTACACCTGAACCTAAAAAAAAAGAGAGAGAGAGAGAGACCTAGTGTTTGAGGTTTTATTGACATCTGGTAGGAAATGTTTACTGTGAGATGCATAGAGCATCCCCAAGTCTACACCTGCCTCTCACTCATTCTTCTTGTCCCACCTTAAATATGACTTCCTCTGGGATGACTTCCCTGACCCCCTGGACTGTTAGTACTCCGAGATTATACTGTATTTTTCATGCCATCATATGTGTCACACTTTACTATAATTCTTCATCTGATTATTTGTCTCTTTAGACTATAAACTATGAGGGAAAGAGCCAGGTATCTTTTGCTCTGCTTTGCATACCCAGATCCCAGCACCTGTTCTCTGTATCAGTTAAATCCATTTCTATTACTCAGCCATGGCCTTTAAAGTAGCTTTTCCCTGAGACTAGTAGCACATAATGGGAGTATGGTCTGGGCGGATCTCATCTTTGAAGAAGTTAGAACTTAACAGCACAACCTGTTTTTCTGGAATAGGCTAACATAAATAAAATAGGCTAAAATAAAAATGTATATTCAAATATTGAATCTAATGTTTTCAGCACTGTACTTCTGCCAACTAGGCTAACCAGTCACACAGAAAGGTTAGTAGCACTGCTTGGGCAATGTGACAAGTGGTGACATTTCAAAATAAATTGAATGAATAAGTAGTAAATAAATCACTGGGTGTGCTTCTGACCAGGCAGGAGGATAAAGTGACTAACTTAACCACTATCAGAGAGCTATATGAAGATTTGAAAAAAACACTACATGGTTTTTTAAACTTTATGATATATCATTATCCCAAAACATGAAAAATGCAGATGTAAGTAGAGTTGAATATGAACATCCCTCTTCAGCCTCTAACAGGAAACCCCAAGTTACTACCCTACCTGAAGTAGTGGCTGTGAGTCATTTGTTGTGCATCCTTAAAATTGTTTTAAATACATTTACATGAGTGGAAATACTTATTTACATACAATTATTTGTTTTATTACATAAGTGATACACTATATTACTTGTTTTATGGCCCACTTTTTTCACTTTTCACAATATATGGAGATATTTTCATATCACTGATACAGATTAAATGCCTTATTTTTAAATAGCTGCTGTGTATTTTATAGTCTGCATGTCTAGAATGTAACCGTCTTTGAGTTATTTCAAGAACTTTGAAGTTGCAAAAATACTAGAGTGAACATTTTGGGTATATAGTAAACTTGTGCACAGAAATACTAAATTTCTTCTAGATAACAAGGAAAGGAACTTCAGATAGAAAGACATATGCATATTTAAATTTTGTTGAAATTATTACAAAGGGCTTTTACTTTCCATAATCCCACCAAAAGAACATGAGTATGTATATTTTCCCATACTTCATCAATATAAATATTGTTAATCTTTTTTGGAGGTTAAAGTATTTCATTTTATTTTATTTGTATTTCCATAATTATGAGTATAATTGAATATTTTTATACGTTTCTTGTTCCTTTTTCTGTAAAAAGCCTAGTCATAACATTTGCCCATTTTCTCTCTTGGATTTTCTCACTGACTTAAATAAACCCTTTGTATATTCTGGGTATTAATTATTTGTTATACATGTTATAAATATTTTTCTCAATTTATTGCATTTCCATAACTTAATTATGATGACTTTTATTATGTAAGTTGTATGTTTCTTCTTTATGGTTATAAAGTTTTGTTAAAAAAAATTCTTCTACACAAGATAAGTGTTCTCCCTATTTTCTCCTAATGTTTTCTTTTCCTTTTTTTAAATTTTTTAAGATTTATTTATTTATTTGAGCACATGCTTGCACGAGAGAGAGTGAGAGAGCGAGCAGGGTGAGGGGCAGAGGGAGAGGGGACTCCACTGAGCATGGAGCCCAACACAGGGCTCCATCCCAGGACCCTGAGATCATAACCTGAGCAGAAATTAAGAGTCAGACCATTAACGGACTGAGCCACCCAGGTGCCCCCTGATGTTTTCTTTTTAAATTTTCAACTATACCTTTTTTTTTTCATATATCAAACTACATGTTAAAGGAAACCTAGAAAACCTATCTTATATTTAGTTAATAGAGGAATTTAGCCATGTTTTTTCCCTAATACTTGATTTGTTTCTTTTAATTTTTTTAGCATTTCTAGATCTGATTTCTTTGAAATTTATTCTTATGTATGCACTGGAGAAAGAATCAATTTGATCTGTTTATATGATTAACCAATTGCCCTAACATCATTTATTAAAAGCTCACATTTTCCACAGGAATATGAGATTTGTCTTAATTCTATATGTACATTCTGAGTCCATTATATCATATACTGAGTTTATTTGTCAACTTTCTATTTTGTTTCATTGGTCTGTCCATTTATGATACCAGGATACACTGTTTCAATGATAGAGCCATTGTAGTATGTTTAATATACAGTAGGGATAATTCTTCCCCTATGACTTTTCTTTTTCAGTATTTTTCTAGTCATTTGTGCCTTTTTATTTTTCCTATGTCAAGTTTAATATCAATTTGTCTACCTCCAGGACAAAACTAATTAGTATTTGATTGGGAAAGCATTGGATTTATAAATTAGAGAACATTAATCTATTGATACAATGTCTTTCCACTTACTGAAGTCAAATTTTGTGCTTTTTTTGGAAATATTTTATTGCCTTCTTCTATAAGTTTAAAAATCTTTTTGGTTTTTACCTATTTTCATTCCATTTTAAAAGAAGTTTTCTCCTCCATTGTATCTTCTGCCTGATTATTATTTGTTTATATGATGCTACTATTTTATCATTGTTGTTCTAAGAGTTTCCAGATATAGTATCATGTCACTGACAACTATATGTACAGTTTTACTATGCTTTCATTTGTTTTCTTTTATCTAATTGTACTGGCTAATTTCTCCAGTAGAATGTTAAATACTGGTAGATATATTGGACATCTTTGCCTATAAATCACCTTAGGAAAGATGCTGGATTTTTAGGTATGTATATCCAAAAGTAGAGGAAACAACCATTCATTCCATTTCCTTGGGAGATTTTATTATTCAACTTTGTCAAGTTGTTTTTCATAGTCTGTAGAAATAATCATGTTTTTTTCCCTGTTAGTCTTAGTAATATGATTATATACCGTAATGAATTATCCTTAGATTCATGGTATAAATTACACTTGTTTGCTTAATGTGATGTTGAAGTCAAATAGTTAATATTTTATTTAGGATTTTTGACTCAATATTCTTAAGTGACATTGGTCTATAAATTTATTTTAATTCTGTGCTATCTTTATGAGGTTTAGATGTCAACACTGTGTTTGCTACATAAAAATGATTGGAAAGTTTTCTCTTTTTCCTATGTTCTAAAAAATTTATCTAACAATTGAAGTATCTTTCCTCAAGGTTAGAATTTACCTTGAACCTGTTTGGGCCTATATATTTTTGTTATCTGGATCCTTGATATAATTGTCTACTTCATCTGTGGAGTTAGGCTTTTTCAAGTTTTCAAATTAAAATCTATATTGTCTTCAGAAACTATGTGTTTCATTTAGGCTTTATATTTCTTTGTTTAAGAGTGCACAAAATAGTGTCATAATATCTTTTAGTTTTCTCTGTATCAATATAGAAATTAGGACATGGGCATCTTGGTGGAAGGTGGGTGTCATTATTCAGCCTACCACTGTCTCCTCTCTATAACTACTTTTGGTTCCAAAATCTGTACCAGTCAGTAGTCAACCAGGGAAACAAACACAGTGGGAGATACATATTTAGAGTTTTACTGAATGGGACTAGTTTACACAATTGTGCAGGCTAGCTAGGCAAATTCTAGCCAGGTCTTTTCTTTCTTGCTTGCTTTCTTGCTCTTTTCTTTTCAACTCCTGCTCACATAATTTAAAGAGCATTTTTATTTAAATAGCTACATCCTCAATGTGCATAGAATTTTTTTCTATTTTATTATTTACTCCTCTGCCTTCTCTATTTTGAATTCTATATATACTTTCATATGGGGTTTGGAACTTCTGATTCTGTCTTTCATGTTTATAACATTTTGTTTTACACTATCAATCTATACATTTGCACCTTGTACTGGGAAAAAAAACTTCAAGTTCATTTCCAGCTGACTACTTCTTTCTTTAGCTATATCCATATTTGTGATTAAGGACAACTAATGAGACGTTTAAAATATTTTAATTTCTTTATCTTTAGTTATTTCATTTTTGTGTATTTAATATCTACTCAAAATCTCATTAGGAAAGCTGTTATACTTTTGGTTTGTGTTATTTTCTATTCTTTCTACTCAGCATTAGTTCTTTGGTTGGCTAGTTTCTTTTCCTGGGACCCAGGTCTTTGGTGACACTTTCTCTCTCCGCTCATCTAATGTTTGACAGTCACTGTTCACAACGCTTGACTGCTAGTTCTGATTAAAGGATCTTGTCTACAGTGTGAGGAAGAGAGAGTAGGAGCAGGATATGCTGTCAGGGAAGGTTTGCCAGTTTTAAGTGATCTCTGTCCTCTTTTCGTAGTCTAAATATTAGTAGATAAGGAGCATATACTGTATTCCTCTCAAGAGAACATGTGTAAATAAAATTTTTTAAAAAGTTTGAAAAGAGCAGTAGAAATGGTATAAATATTAAATATGTGGGTCTTGAGGATCAGTTAGAACAAATTAACAGCTAGTATCTATTAGTTGTCTAAAACAAATGGGATAATATTTGTAGAGGTTATTTGGGGGGCCAGTTCCTTATTACTACTTCAGTTGTTTCTCACTAAAGTTAATTGTCCCCCCAAATAAAACATCCTGTAGGAGAATTAATGCAGAAAATAGAACCACCCATCCTAATTCATAATTATATTATTATATCAATATAATTAATAGATTATTCTTATAATATTGGAAAAAATGTTAATTTTAGAAGTTTTTATGCAATAAAAAGAGGTTAATGCTGCCTCATAACATTTGGCTGATGTTCCTTGTGTTTTTGTGTTGGTGGTACAATTTTATGATACAACTTTAAGAATATACTTTATAACTGTTATGAATTACAGAACTAAATGGCATATCTGGATACTGAAACCATAACCTTGGTTAATTAACCTGGATCATATAATGCAACTAATGTTTATCTACCGTGCATTCATTCAGCTAATATTGTGCGGTATGATATACCTAATTGCTTTTATTGTTATGAAGAATCTGTGGTAAAAATCAGCCACGTGTTGCTCCCTATGGTAGCTCTAGAGGGAGTGGACAGATGATATGTAATTAATTCAGCAAATTACATATGCTATATTAGTTGGCAAAAAAAAAGTCTTATGAATAAAATAAAATAGGAAAGGAGATCAAGAGTTAGGGGTGGAGGAGTTAAGGTGAATAAGGTAGAGCTCTCTGATATGGTGATATTTAGGCAGAAACCTGAACTAATAAAAACCAGTGTGCCTAATATTGAACACAGCATGTCGTAAGTACCAAATAAATGTTCATGTTTATTATTAGCTAAGAAGAATTTTGTTATTCACTATATCCTTGAACTATAGCACAATAGACTTATTTTAGAAGAAAAATTTTCTGCATTTTTAAACAAACAAAACATACTGTTACTTTAAAATATTAAATTCTAGTTATGATTTCCTAAGAAGAAATGGTCTCCTTGCAGTATCAACAGAGAGAAAATAGCTAGCTATGTACTATAATAATAACTCAGTAGAGAACAGAGAATAATTGGCTGGTCTCCCAAATTCTTTTTAAATGAAAAACAGTGAAGTTCAGTCTTAAAGTTTTCCTGCCAACTTGTCAGATGAACGACAAGGGAAGTTGCTGCTCAGCAACACAGTAAGACTGAGCTCCCATGATGAGTCCTTACATAATTTCAAAATAGTACATTGGATAACAATGCTATTGATGTAAGTAGCAAACTTGTTTTAACTGAGTCACTAAGCGTTTTTTGAAACCATTCTTAATTAAAAGTTGAACACTAATTTTCTTACAATAAAACTTCTGTGATGACACCATGTCTCTACTAATGTTTTATGATTTAAAGTGTACTTTGCCTCATGCTAGAAAAATTCATTGTGACATTTCTATTGGAATTTAGCATTCTATTTCTAACAAAGGCTCTTCTTTATGCTTCTGTCAGGACAAGAATAAGATGGTATCAGTTAATGACTTTAACTTGGGTGACCAGGAGACCTTTTTCTCTTCTGATTTAAGTCCTTGACAAAGCGTAGATATATTTGGTGTGAGTCCCACCTAATAATAGTTTTGGTTATACTTTCTGAGATGGTGTAAATATCCATTGTTTGATTAGTCTTGGAAATGAAATTTTTAAAAAAGGTAAACAAGTCCCATTCCTGAAGGCATCTAAGGAAGATCTTCAAGATCATCATACTTTACAATGATCTGCCTAATTAAATTCTATCTGTTCTTGAATCCCTAATTCAAGTCCTGACTCCTAATATGCCCTTTCCAGGGAACGCAGACCTTAAAACTGTAAGCATCTATTGCCTTTATGTCTCTTTGCTGCCCTTAATCAGATATTGATTTGCACTGTTACTCATTTATTTTATACACATTTGTCCTGGGTCCCTTAAGAGCAGAGAACAAATTTTATCCTACTTTACTTTCCCTTCAGCACCTACTGTCATGCTGTGCCCAGAGTATGTAATGAAATAACAAGAATAACATACACCAATTTTATTTGGGAGTCTATGCTCTTCAAAATATTTTCACAAATCTTATATTTATATGGAAACTGGAATTTACATTTGTTGAATTAATGCATTTTGACTATATGTGAATTATTACAAATACCTAATTTGATCCTCAGAGGTTGAAAAATTTTATCTTTAACACAATATAGATAAAGAAACCAAGCTTCAGATTAAACTATTTTAAAGGACTTATATGTTATGTTGGCTAATAGAACATAATAATAATTTTTTAAAAAGAGAGACTTATATGTAGTCAGGAGTCAGTACTCAGTCTTTGTCATCTTACTCTAATCCTTTGCCCTTTGTAGTAATCTAAAATTTTCTTAGCTAATTAAGGATTGGGTAAATGAAGAAATAAGTAATTGAGTGGAGGAAGGATATACAAGATGGATGATGAATGGAACATGGTGACAAAAGAGAAATTCACACAATCATTTCTTCCTTCCTCCACAAATATCCGATAACAATGGTCTCCATGCTTTTTCATTTCTAATAGTTGCCTCACATTTGTGACAGCCATTTGATATCCACCACCTAGTGTTTCACTTTCTTAACTTCCAACTTATCATCTTTTCAATTTATTCTATTCTTAAAGTGAGAATCATTTTCCTCATATACTATTTGGATCACTCATACTAGACATACCAGTGGATTCTCACTGCCCAGTCTACCTGGTACACACCCTTGAGCTTCTTAACTACCCCCCTATTTTATTTTCTTGAGTCCTCATATCACCTATTATAACATCAAAAAAGCAAATCTATTCTCTCTCTTTTGTTTATTATTCTTGCGTCTTTGCCTTTCTTTGTCACTTACTCTCTATGAATTCATACTATTCTTTTCTTCAGTTGATACCGTATTCAAACTTTACATCCTTAGGAAATAATTCTAACTACTACTTTGGGGATGCTACAAGAACTTGTGTTACATAGCCTCTAAAATGTCTTTTATATATGTCCTTGTATAGATAAGCTAATTTTTATAGTCTCTTTTCTGTTTAGATTGTTAATCTTATATTTCTTTTATATCTTCCTTAGCTGCCTCTGTGAAGTCACTATCAAAGTATGTTGTTAAAAAGTGGTTTCTTGCCTAGGAAGGCATAGCTCTTTTTTGTAAGATTTTATTTATTCATTTGTCACAGAGAGAGAGTGTGCGCGCATAAGCAGGGGGAGTGGCAGGCAGAGGGAGAAGCAGACTCCCCACAGAGCAAGGAGCCCGATGCAGGACTCGATCCCAGGAGCCTGGGATCATGACCTGAGCCAAAGAGATGCTTACCTGACTGAGCCACCCAGGCATCCCAAGGCATACCTCTTCACAGGGCCTTTTAGGCCTTCAAACAGTAATTGCCTCAGTTACCTTTCAAGGTACATCAGCAGACAAAAAGTAATGTTCTCTGTTTCAAAGACTTCACTGAGTTAGCAATGGATAGTACAACTTGGTAAGATAACCAGAGTAATTTCTCTATGTTGTTAATATGTCTGATAAAATGAGGATCTCTTTTGTACTGCCTCAAACTTTCTCTTTTTCCTAGAAACAACATCCAGGTTGTATATAACCTCAGACTAAAAACCTTATGCTTGTCCCGAAGAGAGCAAAGTGTACATAATAAGCATAATACATGGAGAACAGTCTCCTTCAAACATAGCTGTAAAATATCTACTGGTTGACTAGAGAAGAATATAAGCAAAGGAGCAACCACCTTTTCCAAAAAAAGACAGATATTCCATAAGCTACCAGGAAAATAAAAACAAGATTTAAAGATCTCTGCTAAAATAGATAATGAGAAGCAAAAAAGAAAAATAATACACAACTTTGGGAAGAGATATAATAATGATGATTAAATAAAGCTTAGAGAACACAGGCAAAACGTCTGAAATGAAGGCAGAGAAGCATTTAGTGAGAGGTTTTTATCAGCTGGAAAATAGCTGTCATATGTATATGGGTCAGTGTATTTGATATGTGAAGTTGCCCTAATGATTATACAAACGAATTTTCTTTCTCACATGCTGTTCTCTCAGACAGAGGAAAGAAAACCAAGGCTCTTAGCTAAGGCACTCTGTTCATCTGGCAAAAGATACTCTGCTAATTTTGATCTCCAACATTTGTGAGTAGATTTAAAAGTCTTCTGGCTGCTGTGATACCTTCTTTGTCTTGGTTTTACTCGTGACCCCATATAGACAATGGAGGCCGCCATGTGAGAGGAACTTCAGTTTCCTGTAATATCCACATTCAAACATATTTCTTTCTGTTCACCCATCTCTCCTTCCTCCGCAGTTCAATGCAAAGACATTTTATTTTTTTTCACGATAATGATCTGAACTCAGCTCTGGATCCCATCCCTTTCCACCAACTTCAATTTCCTCATTAATTATACCCCTTTCTCCACCTCCACCCCCTTCTTCCTCCTGAATACTTTTTCTTACATCAAGTCCCTCCTAATTTAAGCAACAGCAACAACACCAAAAAAAAAAAAAAAAAAAAAAACCCTGAAAAACAACTAAAAAGCCAAAACACTCTGTTCTTTATTCCTTTTATCATCTTAAACTGCTCCATACTTCTCAGCCAAGTTACTCAGTAACAGTAACATCCCTAATGCTCAGTGAGTAGTTACAATGTATCAGGCATTTAAATATTCTATGTGTATCAGTGCATTTAATTCTCTTAATTAGGTACTTATGATAATACTTTTCCCTTCATACTTTAGTCCTCCACAATCTCTGGTGAAAATGTCCCTGCCAACTTCTACTTCTTGAAACCAATGGGAAAATATCAACTTTATTTTATTTGACCTATGTGAAGCATTGACCCATTACTTTGTTCTAGTTTTTCTTTATTGCATCCAATTTTCTTCCATTAAGTCCTCTTTCCACTCCTCTGATGTGACTCCTTTTCACTTTACAATCCCTTGCTGGATAGTTTCATTCATGCCCATTGCTTTTCCCAAATACAGATATGTTAGTGGTTTTTAACTCATTCTCCACCATAGATTTTTTTCCTTAGTTCTTATCTCTGATCATCTACTGGATATGTCTATAGCCCAGGCACTGTGAATTTTATATTTTCATAATGAAAATCAACATCGTTCTCAAGTATGGCCATCCACCCAGTTCCTTAAGCACAACATTAGAGTCACTCTTGTTTTCTCACTTTCTTTTTACCTCTTACAACCAAATAATCAGAAAGACCTATGACCTGCATTTTATCATCTCTTATATGCAGTACTTTTCCTATATCTCTTTACTATTCTCGTAGTTGAAGACCTTATAATTCAACCCACATATTTATTGCAAAATTTCTCCACTAATCTCCCTCTTTCAGTCTCATTTCCATCTAATCTATTCTATCACTTAAATGATTTTCCTAGAATTCATATCAGTCAGGGGTGCCAGGATGGCTCAGTCAGTTAAGAATCCATCTCTTAATTTTAGCTTAGATCATGATCTCAGGGTCCTGGGATTGAGCCCCACGAAGGGCCCCATGCTCAACGGGGAGTCTGCTTGAGGATGTCTCTTCCTCTGCTCCTCCCTCTGCTCACACACACACTCTCTCTCTCTCAAAAAAAATAAATCTTTAAAAAAATAAATAAAATTCTTATCAGTCTTAGTGCCTCTCTCTTTAAAGACTCTCTTTTTCTTTTTTCTGTCCAAGACCAAAATTATCATGATATATCAGAGTCCTGCAGATGCAATCTTGCTTTTTTTTCTTAGTGGGAGTTATTGCAGTCTATATCAAATAATTCATAGCTTTCTAACCATACAGTGAACTTATTCTCTATTATGCTCTTGTACATGCTATTCTCTTTGCACAGAATATTTAACAGTAAACTAAATGTTCTTTTATTCAATATTTCTATTATAGAACTTGAATCAAATATTTCCATAATCTACTATTATCTCTTCTTGAACTTCTTCATATGAATTTGTATTTTTATTATGGATAATAATAAAGTCACATATATCTAGGTAAGCATTCTTTTTGTTTGTTTGTTTCCTAGCTGTAAAGTTATTTCAAGTATTTTTGAGTGTGAATCTCTCTTTCTAAATACTTTTTTTTTTTTACAACGGTGAGAAATTTCAGAACTAAGGATCTTAATAATTTTGCAATTCAGTAGGTCAAAATACCTTTGTAGTATTATCCTCTCTTATTAGAGAAGGGTGAAAAAACTTTCTCAGGAGGACATGATCTTTGTGAAAGTCTGAAATATGTGAAGCTTGTGTGCTAAGCTGGATTTTCTAAATTTATTTAATCAGTCTGTCATCAAAACTGATAACACCTCCCAAGGCTGGTTGGATCGTTTGGCACCTAGAATAAGCCATGCTTACAATGGACACTTGGCTTATGAGTGATGGATTTCACATAATGTGTCTGTCTCCTGCATGGTTCCCACAGGGGCCCTTTGATCCATTCAGATCATCCTTTACACCTAAAGAACTGAAAATCAGGGCAATACAGTCTTAATCTTTTGCTCTATATCCCTCAGTCCTGGGCAGCAAGCCGTAAAAAATTACATTTCTTAAATGTATTTGAGCACATTGGAACACTGGCATACAAAACTGATTTTTTTTTTCTCCAAGGTGGATTCTTTAAGACTACAGTAGGAAAAGAGAGGTGAAAAATAGTTACCTCATAAATGAATAAGAATGTTTTTAAAAGTTCATTCTGTGCACAAAAGTATAAAAGGAACCAGAGAAGTTGATTTTTTTCCTTTTAGGTAACCAGGAAAGTGTTCCATTTATCTAGACTGAAAGGAGGAAAGTTTTGAGCAGCATTCTGGTGATTGCCAATAAGTTTCTATTAATTCTTTTTTTTTTTCTCTTCTGAATTTTACTCCCGAGTCCAAGTTCAGTTTACTTATCTTTTCCTCCTATCAACTCAGTATATTTGAGTATGGTATTTTAGAGAATTCCACAATATATAGCACATTAATATGGCACAGAAGTATATAGCACATTAACCAAGATAAATTTTCAGGAAACAGATTTTCAGCTTGTCTTTTCAAGAGAGAATATACCCCTTCCCTCCTACCCTCTAACTCTCCTCCTCCCTTTCGGAATGTATCTAATTCTAGAGTATTAATGATTAAATAATTTCTTTACTTATTTTTAAATGATCTCTTTCCCCTTTCCCCCCCTTCTTTGTTTTAGCTATCTCCTTGACAATGTTGTTTGATATAATTTCTTTGGGACAACTTCAGGTTTCTTAGGGAGGCATAGGAAAAGGAGAGACAATGTTACAATTCAATCATTATAGAAAGGCTAACATCACTCTAGAAATTTCCATTCATTTTGAAGGAGTTCAAAATATTTTTATTGTGAAAATACTATTTTTTAAACACCCATTTTAGTCAGTAAACAGCTTTGAATGCCCTGCCCTGTAAACACTAGACATTGGACCTAAATTCACCTAGTTATTATTCTCAGGAGCTCACATTTCTTCCTATCATCTCTCTGATGTTGATAGGACCTTTTTACTACATCCATTCTCTCTTTTACATTGAAAAGGAGGTTAAGAGAGATCACTACTTTGTCTCAGTATATAAAAAAGTGTTACACACATGCACACAAAACTGATGGGAAAAAACATGGGCAGAGGACCTGAATAGACATTTTTCCAAAGCAGATAGTGCCCAACATCACTAATTGTCCTGGAAATGAAAATCAAAACCACAATGAGATATTCCCTCACACCTGTTAAAACAGCTACTATCAAAAAGACAGAAAATAACAAACGCTGGTGAGGATGTGGAGAAAAGGGAATCCTGTGCACTGTCAGTGGGAATGTAAACTGGTGCAGCTACTATGGAAAATAGGATGGAGATTTCTCAGGAAGATTAAAATGAGCTACCATATGATCCAGCAATCCTATTTATGGGTCTGTATTCAAAGGAAATGAAAACAGGATCCTGAAGAGATATTGGCACTTAGATGTCCACTGCAGCATTATTCACAATAGCCAAGATATGGGAACAACCTAAGTGTTCCTCACTGGATGAATGGATAAAGAAGATGTGATATCCATAAACAATGGAATATTATTCAGCTACAAAAACGAAGGAAATCTTGGCATTTGTAACAGGGATGGACCCCGAAGACATTATGCCAAGTGAGATTAGTAGGAGAAAAATACTGTATGATCTCACTTATATGTGAAATCTAAAAAAAACCCAAAACCAGACAAACAAAAAACTGAGCTCATGGATACTGATAACAGATTGGTGGTTGTCAGAAATGGGGGGAGGGTAGGGGAGGGCAAAATACGTAAAAGAGGTCAAAAGGTACAAACCTCAGTTATAAAATAAATAAGTCCCAGGGATGTAATATACAGCATGGTGACTAAAATAATACTGTATTCATATTTGAAAGTTGCTAAGAGAGTAGATCTTAAAAGTTCTCATCACAAGAAAAAAATTTTTCTAACTATGTATGGTGATGGATGTTAACTAGACTTATTATGGTGATCATTTCACAATATACATACATATTGAATCATTATGTTGTACATCTGAAACTAATATGTTATATGTCAATTACATCTCAATAAAAAAATAAAATGTGTTAATGCTAATATGTTTTTGTTAGCATTATTTCCAAGGAAGTCCTCTATAAGCTTGATGGATGGTTGCAAAAAATTTCAAATCCTTAGGCAAAATCAGAAGGGAGAAAAACCATAAAAGACTCTTAGCTGTAGGAAACAAACTGAGGGTTGCTGGAGGGGAGGTAGCTGGGGGGATGTGGGTTCCTCCATGTTTTATCTCTCAGATAATTTTCAATGTGCAATCAATTCTCAGTTGTCCTTTACTTCTTTTACCATGAAATGAAGGATCTCTATTAGATTATCTCCAAATGTTTCCAGGTCTGGAGTTCTATAATTTTACAACTCCTGAGGATATTATTACTGAAAAAACTATTTTTTTAATTCCTTACCAACAGTCAATTAGCCTGTTCATTTAGTAATTCAATAAATACAAGTTGCTCTCAAGCTAATACAATCACTTCCCCAAGCTGGCAAGGAGAAAGTAAGAGCTTGAGCCTGTTTTATACTTTGGTTCTTTACACTCATCTCAGCGGTGATACAGTGCATTTCTGAAGAAAATGATGGATGCAGCTAAGGCTGGGTCAGGATGATTCACCTACACAGTAAAATCTGAAAAGCATGGTTAAAATTTTCAAAGAGTTAAAGTTCTAAGCTTGATAAATTTTAACTCCATTTAAAGATTTAATTTGTTTTAGAGGGAGAGAGAGAGAGAAAGCAGAGAGCATGTGGGGGAGAGGGGCAGAGAAGGCAAACTCCATGCTCAGCACGGGGCTCAATGTGGGGCTCAGCGTGCGGCTGGATCTCAGGACCCTGAGATCACGACCTGAGTCAAAACCAAGAGCTAGACGCTTAACCGACTGCCACCCAGGTGCCCCAATTTTAACTTCATTTAAAAATACACTAGCAAGCACCTGAAAGCCTAATATAAATATCTAAAAATCATTTACACTTTTATTTATTCTTAAACATTGGTTATTTTCATTAATATAACTAGTCAAGACCCACTATAGATATAATCATCTACAAACGAGGGTTACTTCTAAAATTTACAAATCCACTAATAAATAAAATGCCCTGAGTCACAGAAGAGTCTTCTGAATCAGAATTTTTTTTTTAAAGATTTTATTTATTTATTTGAGAGAGCGAGAATGAGAGAGAGTACATGAGAGGGGGGAGGGTCAGAGAGAGAAGCAGGCTCCTCGCCGAGCAGGGAGCCCGATGCGGGACTCGATCCCGGGACTCCAGGATCATGACCTGAGCCGAAGGCAGTCACTTAACCAACTGAGCCACCCAGGCGCCCCTCTGAATCAGAATTTATCTGATTTTATTCTTGAACAAATTTGAAGATTACATAACATTATATATGGGGTGCTAGAAACCTTTTCCTTTCTATTCAATGAAAATGTGAAAGTCTCAATAGTTAGATATTTATATAAGTTGTTATATTCATTCATTTGCACACTCAAAATATATTTATTGAGTACTTACTAAACACAAAGACAAAATCCCTAAAGATATTTTTTTCTTATCAAATATAACAACATATTAAAGTCTACCATAATCAACCTTTTCAGTCATACCGCAATGTCACTTAGCTATCAGATCTTTTAAGAGAAGGCTTTCAAATAGAAGTAGAGAAAATATGAGGACAGGGGCAGGTTAAAGGACACAGAAGAGACCATGAGTGCCACAGTACAGAATTGAACTATATCAAAATTTCATTGAGTACAATTCCTGCTGAGAATGAACATGATCTGTTAATAAAACTTGAGAGTTATATTGTGGATACTAGAGTTTTATAAATAGGGCAAGACCAATGGACAAAGATGCCACATCAAGAAATAACATGAAGAAAAGAATAAGCAAACCTTTAACGAAACATCCTTTTATTGTAGTCTAATTAAAATTCCAGCAATGTAGAATTAGAGGTATTCAAGAAGCCATACACTGCATTAAACCACAGCTCCTGACATACATACTGATTTTGACTTCTATGGCTCAGTCGTTAAGTGTCTGCCTTCCGCTCAGGTCACGATCCCATGGTCCTGGGATCAAACCTGGGATCAAACCCCCCATCGGGCTCCCTGCTCCGCGGGAAGCCTGCTTCGTCCTCTCCCACTCCCCCTTCTTGTGTTCCCTCTCTCGCTGTGTCTCTGTCAAATAAATAAAAAAACTTTAAAAAAAGAACAGTTTAAAAAAAATAAAGGGCAGATTTTTAAATTTTTGTTTTGTTGTTGCAGTTGCTTTGTTATTGTTGGGTTTTGTTTTTTGGTTTTTTTTTTTTTTTTTGGTATAACCCAAAATAAACATCTGATACTAACATTTCAGTAGAACCCGGTAGCACAAGTCAGAGTCATAAAGATACATTTTAGCTACTATGTCTCTCACTACTTTGGTCTGATTATTTCTAGGACAAGGATGGTGTATGTTTGGTGTCTGAAAGTTTCAAAACCTAATGCATATTTTAAGGTACCTATAGGGTTGTTCAACCGTATGTTGAGATGATCAGGGCCTTGAGAGGAAAACATTGTAGACATAAACAAAAACAATTCAAATGAGAAAATACAGAGGCTATTTACTCAGAGTTTGCTATAACAAGGGAGTCAGCCATCATTTGAATTTGGTCTAGACTCAAAGGCAGGCTATGGTGTAGCAAAACTTTATAATGAAAAAGGGAAGATTTCAAGTATGACTTAACTGGGCGTGGTTGTAGGTGGTTGTCCTGGGGAAGCTGATGGCCCACTCACTAGCAGTAGGGTGCTCTATGTAATTGATTAGGGAAGCATATTTAGCTTTCTGTAGCTGGTTCTGAGCCGGAAGTAGGAGCAAAAAAATGAAGAAGACTGGCAGTTACTGACCATGTCCACCGATTCTGGACTGGTTGCTGCACAGCTTGTGGGTCAGAGTTCTGTTGTCATGTAGGCTGGACATGGTCCAATTTGCATATTCATTCTGTCAGCATTTAATAGGATAGATCAATAAATGTATATTTTATGGTATCATGTATTATCTGAGTCTTCATGTCACACTCTTTTATCATTTCTGAAAGAGGAAGGAAAAGAGTGAAATGTCAGTTCAATAAATAATCCTGAAAAGGAATTATACAACATTTATTTTGACAGCAACAATGTTGAATGCCTCATAGGGTGACACTTTTAAATTTTTTATGCTGGGGAAAAAAGCAAGAAAGGGCAGAAGTGCATGATTCTCCAACTCAAAACCATACTTCGACAATGACACAGATAGGAGTCTGATTTTTGGGTTGGAGACTGAGGACATTTGAAAGGCCTAAGTCAATAAATGTCAACAAAAGAAAGGAATGTGAGGCATGGCGCCATATATCCCCTGAACATGCTGGTGATTACACACACCGGTGATTAAGAGTGCCCATCTGGGCTTCTGAAATGTGCTTTGTGAGCTCAGGTGGGTACATAATGCCAGTGTTGTGAATGATTCCCTGGTTAACCTGGCCTGGCTTCCTGTGCCAAGATAAGCAGAAATCTGAAGTAAAACTTCCTCTCCACAAAGAAAAATAGTTTTGTAGTTGTTTTGTTTTTTTAAGCGAAACCTACTGCCATTCCGATACACACCACCCAATGCACACCCATGTAGCCCCCATTAACCGAGAAAACAAAGGCAAGAGTTGTGCCTCTCTGGCTCCTGAGTTCGGCTCTCATGTTTTGACACCTGCTGGGCATAATGGTACCTCTGAGTTTGCTTCCAGAAAGCCATGATTACCTCAGGCTCTCCTGAACTGACCACTGTTTCTAATTATTGCAACATGGGAAGCCAAAAAGAAACTATTCTGCAAGCAAATGTTTCACAAAACTATAAGCTAAAAAAAGAGTTGCTTGATAGGATATAAAAATACAGTGGTGCTGTTAGGAAAAAGCTATTTGTTTTTCCTTTTGGGAAACATTTTCATTTTCAATATGCAGGCAGATCTCCAAAATCTACATTATAGATAGGAGAGGGTGAATGGATAATGCAGTGCAGTATAAAATCCAAAAGTCATTTGTGGTTCGGTTTGGAAAGGGTTATGGAATTTTTTTTATTCTCCAAATACACTTCGATTATACAACTTGCACTACATAAATTCAAAGATGTGGAAATTACAGTAATCATCCAAGTGATCTAATTAGTGTATCTGCCTGTCTAGGTGACCTGGGTGAATATAACTTTTTTTTCCTGAATATAATTTTTAAATGCCTATGTTAGCCGTGTAACTCTTTCTTTTTTATTTTGGTAATCTTTTTTAAAAGTTAAATTCCAGTTATTTCAGTTACAGTGTAATATTAGTTTCAAGTGTACAATAATATAGTGATTCAGCACTTCCATACAACACTTGGTGCTCATCACAAGTGCACTCCTTACTCCCCATCACCTATGTAACCCAGCCCCCACCCAGCCCCCTCTGGTAACCATCAGTTTGTTCTCTATAGTTAAGAGTCTGTTCTTCCAGTTGCCCCCCTCTCTCTTTTTTCCCCTTTGCTCCTTTGTTTTGTTTCTTAAATTCCACATGTGAAATCCATGGTATTTGTCTTTCTCTGACTTATATTGCTTAGCATAATACTCTCTAGCTCCATCCATGTCATTGCAGATGGCAAGATTTCATTCTTTTTTATGGCTGAGTAATATTCCATTGTACTTTTTACAGCTTAGCTAACTTTCTGGTATTTTGCTCGTCCTAATACAAAAATCACTTTAAATTTCCTGGTCGTGGACCAAGGACAAATGAGAAGGAGAAAGCTGAAGATGACTGCTCAGCAGCAGATATAATCCTAACTGGGATAAAAATGTACACCAACCTCTTTATATTTTCTTCTCTTGCTCTCAAGAATGTTCTTGCTGCCCTATTCAAATCATCCTTCAAATATGCCTTGCTTCTCCTAATCTGACTACATGCCTTTGCTTATGCCCAGCCTCCTTCTAAGTTTCAATGCAAAACCCGTTTGTTCCACGGAAGAGTCTCTCAAGGCCACAGCCTCTTCTGAGTTTCTCTCCCACTTCAATTGTAAAACAGAAATCTTTCTAAAAGTATAGCATAACCTTTCAATCAATTTAAAAATTCTTTGACTAAAGGGACCCTTCCCAAATGCAGACTATTATTCAAAGTGCCTTACACATTTTGTTCTTAAAATTTGTTGATCGATAACTCCTTTTGGAAAAACACTGATGGCATTTAAATTTTTGCTGCTAAAAATGATTTAAGCATGAATAGATAAAGCCTCAAACCTCTCTTTAAATGCCTAGCTATATGACATGCTTTGCTAGGGCCCAAACAAATGGAACTTCACATAAATTCTAGGAACTTCTAATTTTATCTAGTTCTTCCTCTTACATGTTTTATTTTGTTTTTTAGATATGGACCTCTTTGAACACATCTTTAAATATTTAAAAACATTTTTTAACAGGGAGCTCATTTTTCTCTTCTCCCGTCTAGTATGGGTTTTAAAAGTCAAATGACTCTATGTGCAAATCTTGATTTTGCCACTTGCTAATGCATCAATAACATCTCTAAGATTTATTTACTTCTTCAGTAAAAGAGAACTGAGAACAGTAAAGCCTGTCTCATAGAGTGGGTATTAGTATAAAACACTTAGGTTGATAGTGAGGATTAAATAAAATTATAAAATGGCATTCAAGAAGGTCTGCTATTATTATTGCTATTACTTGTATATACCCTTTTTTATAGTCTCAAAATCCCCTTACTTAAATTCCCTTACTGAAAAGTTATACAAACTAAAGAATGAAGTTGTAAATCCTTAGTCCCAATTCCAGTTGCAGGACTTTCCCGGGGATAATATCAATCTAAAATAATAACTCTGTGGATATAAAGCATGGGATAGGTAAGCTGTATACACCTCCCAGATGTAGGCACAATTTGTTTTAAATGTACATAGATATTGTAATTAATAAAACGCAACTGTATTAGGTTCATTGGTACTTTTAGCAATTTTAACATTTTCTATATTAATAGCTATTTTAAAAATGCAAAGAAGAGGTGAGGAAACACTGTGTTATGGAATTTGTATATTCCTTCTGAAGAAAATGAGTAACTATTATGTTCTTCTCTCTATGATAAGAAATACAAAAATGCTTAAGATCTGGATCTTACCCTTAAAAAAGATCTTTGTTTACTCTGATACTGTGAGGGGTGGAATTAAAATAGTTTGATGAGGGGATCTTTCTAATTATAATATTTTTACAGCTTCAGAGAAAGTTTGAGAGAATAAATGAGGTATTTGGAAAAGATAATTGGAGGAGATAAATAGCTACATGCAATAGGGTAAGACAAAAGAAGTTGTGTAGGGAAGGATTTTGTAGCATGAACTGCCAGCAATTGCTGGAAAGGATAAATTTACAAAAACCAGGTCAGGCATTGCTGTGGTAAAATATATCAGATTATGATTTAGATTGTGCCATTCAAAATGAAAGCAATGGAATGGATGCTTTATCCAGTGGGTCAATTAACTGGAGCCCATTATACAATAATGACCCACTATGACACTATGTGACTCTAAAAAATATTAAAGTAGATTTATATCGACTACTATGGAAAGCTCTCCAAGATATAATATTCAGTGTAAAATCATAATGATGAACGAATAGATAATGTGACCTTAATGATCCTACTTGTATAAAAAAGTGGTATAAATATAAATGTGTGTATATACATTTATATACGTTTTTCTGGAAACGAATGCAAGTACATGTTAGCTTTTAACTCAGAAATAGGACTCATGTTTGGAATTGAGTAAGTTATTATCATTGTTGAGAGTCTCCAAAGAGATTTCTAATAAATAGATTTCTTCTTCCCCACCAAAGCCATTAGTCATTTGAGAAATAAAATAATGGAGGAAAAAACCACCTCACTTTCATACAGATTTGGGTCAGAATGGAGTAAATTGTGGAGTGTGAAACTCAAATAGATCTGCTAACTGAATATCAGAAAAAGACAAATTTACCCATGTCTCCCCATCCCAGTCTTTTACCACCTGCGGATGCATCCACCCTGGAGAAACAGTGGACAGCTTATTCCTTGAAGATGGACAGATCCACAGAGGAGAAAGGAGAGTAGAAGTAACCCAAACATGCCTATCCATTCCTGTCAAATCTACCAAGATGATAATTTGCCTATATTACCGAATTTCCCAGTATGATATTTCTTTAGGAGTAGAGTGAGTAAAGGGGAAAATAGAATCATAATTTGCTCATAGAGGAAATCCGACTTAGGCCAAGAGTGAGGAAAGGTCCCTCTTACAGTCATTTGATACTTTCCTGAAACATTCTAATTTTTTACCATGTGCAGATTGTACTTTTATAATAAAGCCAGTTGAATGTTTTTAAAGTATATTCTTACTCTCTAATTTTATAACCTTGAATAACAACTAGAACTGTCTAGAAATGAAAAAAGACTCCCTTATAATTCATTCTTTCATTTAATTGCTATATGCCATAAATTGCTTTCATTATTGGAGATACAGGGCTCCCTGGCAGCTCTGAATAGACTAGGTTATGGGCGGGGGGGATGGAAGCAGAGAGGTAACAACTGTGTCTCCCATCACGGGAGCTGTCACAGAACTAGAGGTCTTGTGATCCATTGGTAGAGGATTTTGGTAGACTAGGATATTAGGACTGGGAATGATCTGCATTTCGAGACCTGGATGAAAGTGAAGCCCATAAGTGGAACATGTAAGTTGGGTCAGAGCACAGAAGGTGGGGAGACACAGACCAAGAATGCTGAAGACATAAAGGCAGAGTAACCTGTATAGTAGTTATTCCAACAAGGAGTATAGTCACTGAATCATAAAGATATAAAAAAATGCTTTTTGGGTAGTTCAACATGTTAGAAAAGATGTTTTATGTGGAAAAATATCAATGAATTCAGTTTAATTAAGGGTAGAATTAGATCTTGAACACTTACTGATTAGCTACCATTGGCCAGAGACTATACTAGCCACTCTCAGATACCACTTGAGTAGGCAGAACCCCTGCCCTCAGGAGCTTATAACCTCTTGGGAGAAATAATATAGTTATATAAATAATTATGATATAATGATAGATTAAATAACTGCATTTAAAATATGCTGCAAGTACTTGTTTACATATTGATCTACCCTAATAAATTAAGACCTCCTTGAGGGAGGATCTGTGTTATCTTCCTCTGTATACCCCTAGTCCTTAATACGTGTTTGGCAGGTAAGAGGTGGTGAATGTTTATTGAATACATGATCCAATTGTTAATAGAGACCTAAACAAACAGAGTAGCTCAAAGGAAGGGGAGAATATGTGGGACAATGGGAAAGAGCAAAGGCTTAAAGTAGTTGGGAGAATTTGATCTAGCTCTTGGAAAAAAGATTTTGTTTTTGTTTTTGTTTTTGTTTTGATAGGCAGAGATCCGTATGAAAATGAAATGCAATCAAGGGACGCCTGGGTGGCTCAGTCGGTTAAGCCTCCTACTCTTGATCTCCGCTCAGGTCATGATCTCAGGGTTGTGAGATCAAGCCCCCAAGCCCAGAATCTGGCTCCTTGCTCAGCAGGGAGTCTGCTTAAGACTCTCTCTCCCCCTCTCCCTTTGCCCCTCCTCCGACTATACCTCTAAAAAAAAAAGAAGAAGATATTTTGACCCCAAAGTTAATAAGTTAGTTGATACTGGATTGAAACTCCAGCTCTTATCCCAGGCTCTAAGTTATGAGCTTTATTTTTTTAAAAGATTTTATTTATTTATTTAATTGACAGGAGAGAGAGAGAGACAGCAAGAGCGGGAACAAGCAGGAGGAGTGGGAGAGGGAGAAGCAGGACTTCCGCCGAGCAGGGAGCCCAATGTGGGGCTTGATCCCAGGACCCTGAGATCATGACCTGAGCCGAAGGCAGACGTTTAACAACTGAGCCACCCAGGTGCCCCAGTCATGAGCTTTATAGCTTCAAGATTTTAAGTCAAAGCTGCAAAATCAGCTGGGTATAGCAGTTTAAAAGCATCTGACCCCCCACTTGCTGGCCTACAGAGTGATCCTCCTGACTCCAGAATCAGGGAGTTACATCAATTACTTTCTCCACAACCCACCACTCTCCGTCTGACTTCCCTCACAGCCCTGCTATTGCTTCACAAGCTCTCAGATAGGCATTTTAGAAGACTTGCCCTTCTTGGAGCACTTCAGTGACTCAGTTAAGCACCTGACTCCTGATTTTGGCTCAGGTCATGATCTCAGAGTCATGAAATCGAGCCTTGCATGAGCCTTCATGTTGGGCAGGGATCCTACTTGGGATTCACTCTCTCCCTCTCCCTCTCCCTCTGCCCCCACCTCCCCAAGAAAAAAGAGGGGCGCCTGGGTGGCTCAGTCCGTGAAGCATTTGCCTTTGACTCAGGTCATGATCTCAGGGTCCTGGGATCCAGCACCTGGTCAGGCTCCCTGCTCAGCGGGGAGCCTGCTTCTCCTTCCCCCTCTGCTGCTCAGCCTGCTTGGGCTCTCTGGCTCTCTCTCTGTCAAATAAATAAATAAAATCTTAAAAAAAAAAAGGAATAAAGAAAGAAAGAAAAAAGAAAAAGAAAATGAAAATGAAATGCAATCAAAGCATGTGTGAGTATTGGACCTGACTTCTTTCAGTGCTATAGTTCACTATGAATAATGCCGAACCGGCAGTGAGGGAGATGGCAAACACAATGACAAAACTGCTCTCAGCCTCTCTACAGAGAATGTGAGAAAAATAGGCCTACGTAGATCCATGGCATGAGAGAGTAATAAGATGTTCACATTTTTAAAAGTTGGGTGCAAATTGTCAGATGAAAAGTGAGTCAATGAGCAATAGTTTGCATAAATAAAAATGACGTTTTCTTTAATCTGAAGTAAAAAAGCTAATAAGTACAAATAATGACTTTATTAGCATCGCAGTCATAAAGCTGGTCTAGAAAAGGTCCCGTGAGATTTACATTAATGATTTGGAGTACTAAAAAGCATAGTACCATCTAGAGAACACCTGATGATATAGAGAAGATATAATAAGTGGAAGTAGCGTCTTCCAGATGAGTAAAGATTAGGAGTTCCAGATGTGTGCTATGTTGTTTCCATTAGCCAAGAATAAAGGATTTCTATGTTTGACTTGGAAAACAACACTTTCTACCTTCCTGCTTCTGAAAAGAAAGTAGAGGAAATTAGATAAAGAAAAAAATTCAATATTTGGTTATTCATTTATTTAAGTTTTAAGATAAATCTAGCCTACAGTGAAAAAGAAAATTAAATTCCAAAGAAAGTCCTATCATCCTGAGTCAATATCCATGTGGTAAACTTATCCAAAGCGCTCTGGTTTCTATGATTTTTGACCTCTAAATTCCAGTAACTTTTTTATATTCTTTTCATTTCAACTGCTCAATTCTATGTATTTGTCAATTAAAGTCACTTTTAAAATATTAAACTATAATTCACATTCTGGCCACCAACTTCTCTTTTCCTGGATCTCTCCCTTCCTCATTTTGGCCATACCCATTCTTGTACCTCATGGAATTTTCCAACCCTTAGTCACCCCACATCTTCTTAGTCTTCCCTTTCTGCATGTCTCGATTTCCATTCCTATCTACTGAAACTAAGCCAAGTCACAGGGGGCTCCTCTGGGTTTGAATATTGGCAAAATGATAACTCAGATTTGGTTTGAGATCCCATTCAATTCAGTTTAATATCAAACCAATTAGAAAACAACAGACTATTCTCCAAATAAGAATGTAAGGTGACTGAATGGCCACAGCTCCTAGACCATCTCTGGGTCCAAATGAGTTGCATGTGAAATTAAGAAGTGTGTTAGAATTTAGCAAACCTCCAGATCAGAATAACCACATTGTAGATACAATAATGTATCATAGACTTCATTCCTTTGCAAGTTCTAAATGCCTTCCATTAATTATCTTTTGTGCAAGCCCACTTCTTTAAACACATGGAGGGGTATCATCACTATCATATGTTTTCCAGATTCAGCTGGGCCACAGTCCCATTGGTCGATTTTTGGTTAGATCCTAGTACTCTTCTTCCTGAATTCTCAGTAATGGCTATTCCAAAAACTTAACACACCTTAAAGCTTCCTAACCCACCTTTATCCCTCTCTTTCTTAGCAAATGACTGACTCATGGTCCTTCAAGAAAATCAATAGTAACAGGTATGGGTTTATTCAAATTCCTAGCCCCACACTTAAAAAAGGATTAGATCAGAAGAAAATCTAACTCCTTTCTTGTTCACTAAAAATTATGCCCTGGACCTTAATTTCTTCTTTGTTTTAGGTTCATTCTTCATCTAGTCTTTCTTTGCCTACAGTTTTAAGTTCTCTCTCCAGTAGTTTCTTATCTACAGTCAATAATATGTCTTAAAACAATAATTTTTACCAGCTATCTCCACTTCTATGATGCCCATTCTCCATGAGCACAGAATATATTTCCATTTATTTGTGTCTTTGTCAATTTCTTCCATCAATGTCTTAGAGTTTTCAACGTACAGATCTTTCATATCTTAGGTTAAATGTATTCCAAATATTTTATTCTTTTTGATGCAATTGTAAATGGGATTGTTTTCTTATTTTCTCTACTGATAGTTATTAATGTATAGAAAAACAATTGCTTGTTATATACTTATTTTGTATTTTACAACTTTACTGAATTAATTTATTAGTTCTGTTTATGGTAGATTCTTTAGAGTTTTCTATAGAATATCATGTCATCTGCAAATACAGTCTTACTTCTTCCTTTCTGATTTAAATGCCTTTATTTCTTTTTCTGTGCCTATTTTCTCTGGCTAGGTCTGCAAGTAGTATGTTGACTGAGTGAGAGAATGGGCATCCCTGTCTTATTCCTAATCTTATGAGAAAAACTTTCAGATTTTTCCCATTGAGTATGATATTAGCTATAGACTTGTCATACATGGTCTTTATTCTTTTGAGGTACATTCCCTCTATAACCACTTTGTTGAGAGTTTTTATCATGAATGGATGTTGAGTTTTGTCAAATTCTTTTCTGTATCTTTTGAGATAAATATATGACTTTTATCCTTTTGTTAAAGTGGTGTATCACCTTTATTGATTTGCAGATGTTGAATCATCCTTGCCTCCCTCAAATAAATCCCACTTGGTCATGGTGTATGATCCTTTTAATTTATTATTAAACTCCATTTGCTAATATTTTGTTGAGGATTTTTATATCAATGTTTTTCCAGGACATTGGTCTGTAATTTTCTTTTCTTATAGTGTTCTTATCTGGTTTTGGAATCAGGGTAATGATGGCCTCATAAAATGAGTTTGGAAGTCTTCACTCCCCTTCTGATTTTTGGAAGAGTTTGAAAAGGATTGGTATTAATTTTTCTTTAAATGTTTGGTAGAATTCACCAGTGAAACCATCTGGTCCTGAGCTTTTCTTTTTTGGGAGGTTTTTGATTACTAATTCAGTCTCCTTTTTGGTAATTGGTCTGCTCACATTTTGAATTTTCATGATTTTGACAGGCTTTTATGTTTCTAGGAATATATCCATTTCTTCTAGGTTGTCCAATTTGTTGGCATATAATTGTTCCTAGTAGTGTCTTATGATCATTTCTATTTCTGTAATGTCAGTTATAATGTCTCCTTTTTCATTTACATTTTCATTTATTTTAGTCCTCTCTCTTTTTCTCTTGGTAAGTCTAGCTAAATAATTGTCAATTTTGTTTATCTTTTTAAAAAGCCAGTTCTAAGTTTCATTGTTCTTTTCTATTATCTTTTTTGTGCCCATTTCATTTATTTTTGTTCAGATCTTTATTCTCCTCCTTCTACTAAATTTGAGACTAATTTCATCTTCTTTTTTTAGTTCCTTGAGGTGTAAAGTTAGATTGTTTATTTGAAATCCTTCCTTTTTCTGAATGTAAGCATTTATCACTATGAACTTCCCTCTTATAACTGCTTTTGCAGCATCCCATTAGTTTTGGCATGTTGTATTTCTGTTTTTCTTTGTCTCAAGATATTTTTTTATTTCTTTTTTGTTTTTTCTTTGACTCAGTGGTTGTTTAGGAGCATCTTGTCTAATGTCCACATATGTGTGCATTTTCCAGTTTTCTTTTTGTAATTGATTTTTTTTCATATCTTTGGGGCTAGAAAAGAAACATGTTATGATTTCAAACTTGTCAAATTTATTGAGATTTGTTCTGTGGCTCAACATATGATCTATTCCTAAGAGTGTTCCATGTGCGTGTCAGGAGAATGTGTATTCTGCTGCTGCTGAATGGAATGCTCTATAAATATCTGTTAAGTCCATCTGATCCAATATGTAGTTTAAGTTCAATGTTTCCCTATTGTTTTTCTGTCTGGATAATCTATCCATTGTTGGGAGTTGTTTTGGATAAAAGAGACTTGTGAGCATTTGGGGAAAGAGAACATTGAATCATTCAGAAGAAGAATATTAGCATTACTATAATATTTCTTATTTATTTACTATGTACCAGGACTGTTTAATACACTATATGCCTTATCTCATTCAGTCTTTACACCAGCCATAATTATTAATTCATTTTATGAATGAATACAATGAGGCACAAAATGATTAAAATACTTTCCCAGGGTCATGGAGTAAACATGGTAAAACCAGAATTCGGTTTGATGATTTGGATTGACATCTTGTGTTTATTATCACTATGGTATAGTTTTTGGGAGCATGGTAGAAGTACAGCATAAATTAATGCTTATCAAAATTCAGAATGAAAATAAGTCCCCAGGGGATCTTGTAAAAATGCAGAGTCTTATTCATTCCATCTCTTATGGTACCTCAAGATCTTCATTTCTAATACCTCCCAGGTTATTCTTATGCCCCTGGTCTACGGCATTAATGACAAGCTACATTGTTCAAATAGATTAGAGAAGCTAAAGAAACCAAAAGGTGTTTAGTAGCCCCTAAAAGAATTTTTTTTTTTTAAGATTTTATTTATTTATTTGAGAGAGAGAGAATGAGAGACAGCATGAGAGGGAGGAGGGTCAGAGGGAGAAGCAGACTCCCTGCTGAGCAGGAAGCCCGATGCGGGACTCGATCCCAGGACTCCAGGATCATGACCTGAGCCGAAGGCAGTCGCTTAACCAACTGAGCCACCCAGGCGCCCCGCCCCTAAAAGAATTAAAAATCAAATAAGATTATCAATCTGGATATTACATGTAAATTAATTTCAAAATCTATACAAGCCAAATTCAAAAAGGGTGTCTAAAATCTTTAGTAAAATGATTTTGCCACTGGAAGAAGTATTGGAGGAGTGAAAAGAGGTGGGATTTCATTTCTTCGTATAAATAGATAAATAGCTGAGCCATATGCTGAAGACAGAAAAAGGTAGGGGAATGACATCTTTCAAATAGGTAAGTAAAGTTGAAGAGGACGGAGACTATAATAAAAAGAAAAAATTTTACCGTGTTTATAATTTCTATTACTCTTTTATACATCTTTTTTAAGTCAAAATATTAAACAATATTAAATTTAAAATATAAAAGCTTAACAAGTGGCACCATTTTATAACAATCTTTCTTTTTTAAAAAGACTTTAAAAAAAAATCAAAAGACTTTATTTTTTTAGAGCAGTATTAGGGTCACAGCAAGTTTGAGAAGAATGTACAGAGATTTTCAATATATTTCCCACCCGCATACATGCATAGCCTCCCCCATTAGCAATGTCCCCCACCAGAGTGGTACATTTGTTACAACTAATGAACTTACAATGACACATCATCCTCACCCAGTATCTATAGTCACTTTAGAGTTCACTCTTGGTGTTGTACTTTCTATGGGTTTGGACAAATGTGTAATGAGATGTATCCATCATTATAGTATCATACAGAGTATTTCTGCTGCCCTCCAAATTCTCTGTGCTCTGCCTAATTTTCTCTCCCCTTCCTCCCCCAGCCCTGGCAACCACTGATCTTTTTACTGTCTCCATAGTTTTGCCTTTTTCCAGAATGACATATGGTTGGAATCATAACAATATGCAGCCTTTTCAGATTGTTGTTTGTTCGTTTTTCTTCATTAGTAATATGCATTTAAGATTTTCCCATGTCTTTTTATGGCTTAATTGCTCACTTCTCTTTAGTGGTAAATAATGTTCCCTTGTCTAGATGTAACATATTTTATTTATCCAGTCACCTACTGAGGAATATCTTGGTTGCTTCCAAGTTTTGGCAATTATGATAAAGCTGCTATAAACATCTGTGTGCAGGTTTCTGAGAGGATAAAGCTTTTTAGCTCCTTTGGGTAAATACCAAGGAACGTGTTTGCTGATTCTCGTGGAACCCATTTTTTTTTTAGGATATATTTTCCAGTCTTTAAAATTTTACTTCTCAGTGCCTCTCAATAGTGGGAAAAATCCATTAAGTATTTAAGAAGTCAAGTGATAGGGGGTGCCTGGGTGGCTCAGTCGTTCAGGGTCTGCCTTCGGCTCAGGTCATGATCCCCGGGTCCTGGGATCGAGCCCTGCATCGGGGTCCCTGATCCGTGGGAAGCCTGCTTCTCCCTCTCCCACTCCCCCGCTTGCGTTTCCTCTCTCGCTGTGTCTCTCTCTGTCAAATAAATAAATAAAATCTTAAAAAAAAAAAAAGAAGAAGTCAAGTGATAGGTACCTAATCTTACCTTCAAGTGTTGATTATCTTGCATAAAATACCAGTAGGAAAATAGTGTTTCTTCTAGCAAAGGTATTCTCCATACACATATTTACAAGCACCATTTACTATTCATGCTAAATAAAAGTTTACAAAATCACCAGATTTCCAATTTACTATGATAACTATATCTATTTAAAGATATGGATCTCTTTTTTTAAGATTTTATTTATTTATTTGACAGAGGGAGACATAATGAGAGAGGGAACACAAGCAGGGGGAGTGGGAGAGGGAGAAGCAGGCTTCCCGCTGAGCAGGAAGCCCAATGCGGGGTTCGATCCCAGGACCCTGGGATCATGACCTGAGCCGAAGGCAGACGCTTAACAACTGAGCCACCCAGACACCCCTAAAGATATGTATCTTTAATACCTGATAGATTTGCAATTAGGCACTTGTATTTTTGCTTCTTCCAACATGACACAATCATTGAAACGAGTGTTTCTAAGTCTGTAGGCTGCCTGATAAACAGAGACAACAGTCTGTTCAGTTCCATGCAGCTAGTTCTTGATTATCTGTGGTAATTGATGGATGATAGCATAGAAAAGTGAAATCATTTTAGCAGATGGGTATAATCACCTCTACCCTAGTTCATCCTATTAGCTGATATGTTTAGTAGGTAGCCAACAGACTCATTTGAATTTCATTTCCTTTATTATTCCATTTCCAGACACTTGCCACTAAATAAATGTTAATGAGCAAGGAAGCAGCCAAAAGACAGGAAGCAAAAAGAAAGAGAGAGAAGCAATGGGAGTGGATAGCTCCCAAACTAGAAAATCAGATCCTGAATAATCACAGGTTGTGATGGTCTCACTGCTGTAGGAATACAAATGACCATTACAACCTCATCCTCGAAAGAAATGCAGGTCTTGTTTTTCAAATATGTAAATGTGCTGAGAGAAATGTTCCACCCAATTATTCTCTGTCATTTTTAGGCTGTAATTGAGCATATGTTCCATCCCTAAATATTTTTTATTTTTCCTCCAAGATTTTATACACTGTCTTCTTTGTGAGCGGTTTCCTCCAATTGTTGCCTTTTATTCAGTTGATTATGATGGACGCATCCAATTTGTTCCAGTCCTGCCAAATCTGTTTACTACCCAGAAAAAGGTGAACTATTAAAATGTGCCTGCTTTGATTATTAAACTCTGGGGAACAGATGTCACTGCTTCTTCTTCTTCTTCTTCTTCTTCTTTTAACCCCTATCCAAATTTCCTGAGTACAATGTGCTGGTGTTTAGGTTGAAAGTCCTGCCAGTGCTCCTTAGTGCCCGCAGTAAGATAGTGACGTGTAATACAGGCCCCTTACTGAACGCAAATATAATTTTGTTTTAGAAATTAATGACCATAATTTTGTCTTTAATAAACTAATCTCTAGCTAGCAAGATTAACTTTAGTATGCAAGATGGTTATTTATTGTAAAGGTATTGTGAATGATATTTGATCTCAACATAAACTGTAACCATAAATTTGATAACAAAAATATCTACATTATATTTATATTTAGTGAACACTACTATCCCCCATGAAACACACGTAATTTTCCTGCTTTCTTTCAAGTTTTGTTCTACTAAACAAGCGTAATAAAGAGCCTGACTCCATTTTTTGAGGTTTGCTGACAGATTTTAAGTCTCAGCTCTCCCTTTTCTTTTTCTGCTCCACATCTGGCAAGCTGATAATAAAGTCCCAGTGTTTCCTCCTTTGGCGCAGGCAGGAAGTTCAAACCATGCCCGGGAACCTTCACTCCAGCCACCCCCTAATCATGTAAAAACCCCAAGCCAGTCTCTCTGCCCTGTTCTCTCAAGACATTTTTGGACCAGCTTGAGAGGCCTGCCCTGCTCTGCCCAGAAGACTTCATTATGTGACCAATAAATCTTTCAAACCCTCGTGATGTGAGTGTTGTATCATCAGTCTTGATATCTGCACCAAATCTGGGGTTGGGGATCCATCATTCTGCTTCTTCGGAGTTTTCACAACAAGAAAATCAAATCCTCTGACTACAGGTCCTTCATGTCTTCATCCATTCATGTATTAATTCATTTACTTAACGGGATATAATGATGTAAAATACTTAGTTTTGGTAACAGGAAGCCAAAAATCTCTACCAATTGGCTCTAACCCAGCATAGCTTTCAGCAAATTGGGTCTACAATAACATTCTAACAATCATCCCAATGCAGATCCCACGTTAGTGTGAGTTAGCCTCTCTTAGGGTTTACTATGTCTCTTCAGTAGTAAACTGCAAAACTGGGGAGGAAATGGAAAAATGAAAATAAGCTCAACTTTTTTTTTAAAGGCTGAAAATAGGAGGTTAAAGCAGGAAGACAGCTCTGAGCATCACTCACCTCCATTGCTTCTGCCATCATCCTTGGCAAATGACTCTCGTCCAGCAGCTTCCCCTGTGGTTTCTCTCTCCCACCATTTTCTCCTCCTAGGCATCCAATATGGAGCATAGCCTTCTTTTACTATATAAATCAGATGACGACTCCTCAGTTAAGCCGTTCAGTGGCTTTCTTACTGCTCTTCAAGTATAGACTCTACCATTCAGCCACATCTCCCACTTTTTTTTTAAATTATGTTATGTTAATCACCATATATTACATCATTAGTTTTTGATGTAGTGTTCCATGGTTCATTGTTTGCGTATAACACCCTGTCCTCCATGCAGTATGTGCCCTCCTTAATACCCATCACTGGGCTAACCCATACCCGCATGCCCCTTCCCTTTAGAACCCTCAGTTTGTTTCTCAGACTCCATAGTCTTTCATGGTTCGTCCCCCCCTCTGATTTCTTCCCCTTCATTTTTCCCTTCCTACTATCTTCTTTTTTTAAACATATAATGTATTATTTGTTTCATGGGTACAGGTCTGTGATTCAACAGTCTTACACAATTCACAGCGCTCACCATAGGCCATACCCTCCCCAATGTCTATCACCCAGCCACTCCATCCCTCCCACCCCCACCACTCCAGCAACCCTCAGTTTGTTTCCTGAGATTAAGAATTCCTCGTATCAGTGAGATCATATGATACAGAGTCTTTCTCTGATTGACTCCTCTATTTCTAATAGCACGCTGTTCTTTTTCTTTCTCAATTCTTATCACAATTTATAATTATATATTTTATTTTGTATTTGTTTACACAGCCAGACAGAAAAGGTCCATGAGGGCGGGCAGCATGTCTTTTTTGGTCACTCTTGGGGGACGAGTTTCCATGAGTGTCTCAAGTCCCTGAGCATCCCGATGGCAGGAACACCAACTGCTTTGCTCCACGAGCCTTGGAAGATATAGTTTCCCCCAGGCAGGAATCATGATTTTCTTACCGTCCACTACGATATGGATGTCTTCATCTAGAGCAAAGGTTAGACGTGCTTCCTGCCCAATTAAAGAGTTGGGCTCCCTACTCTCAGGGTTCCTCTCCTGTGACACACTCGGCTGTGTGTGTACCTGCCGTCTGACGCTCTCTGTGGCAGCCACCGGGAAGCCAGGCTTGAGAGACCAGCACAAATGCTTACAGGTTGGCTAATGATATTGCTGTGGCTAAGAAATTGCCTTTTTCCTCTGGCTGAAGAGTTTTACACCTTCTGTCAGCATCCATGAATCTGCGGCAGGCTAGCTGGTGAGCTAGCAAGTGGAGTACAATCGCAGATGCTTTGGAGTTCTTTAAGTCAACACTATAAATCTGGAACTAGCACAGTGCTTGGCTCATATTGTAGCTAACAAATACGTGTCAATTCAGTGAATAAAGAATTGTGTCCTTTTGAGAATCTCATTGTGTTTGGTTCCTCTGCAAGCCCTGAGAGTTGTTTTATTGTTGTTGTTGTTTTAGGTTTTTACTTATTTTATTTTATTATTTCTTGTAATGCAAATACCTGACTTAAACTACGATTGCTGAGACATTCACTTCAAAGATGACTATCTCAAATAAACACATGGCCAGCCACAGGACTAGATAAAGGGCCAGGCCACCTCCCATATTGAGGCTCTGTGTTGTAGAGATTTTAGTTGAGTTTGACAGCTGAGCATTTGAGTCACTTGTCTTTTCTCTTCTGGTGCTTTAAATTCCCACTCTTATGCTATAAATCGACCAATAAAGAATGAGCCTGTGAAACCCTAGGCCCTCATCCTCCATTGCAATAAAAGCAGAACCCTGGGCCCATGCGCTCTTTTTTCACTCACAACCTTGCTGTGTGACCCCAGGTGTACTGTGTAATTTCTAGGTCCTGTAAATAATAAACACTTTTTCACCCAAGTCTCCTGATAGTTATTGCTGAAAGGCATCTTGCAATCATAATAAGAACCACAAGGGCGAGTCCAGACACAACATTGATTATTGATAGGCTGAGACTGGCACAAAAGCCCTAATAAACTGCACATATGTAAATGCACACATAATTTTTACTGTCAGGAGGATTGCAAACCTTCTAGAGTCCTTCCACAGACAAATAAATCTCCAAGGACTCCAACTTAGGAATGGTTTAGTTCATACTATTTTCTAATATACGTAATAGGACTAAATCCTGGAGAGAACCCTTATCACCTGATTTCATTATGTTTTTCTTGTCCTAGTTGCCTCCCTACCTTCACATCAGCACCATAAATTAATTTTCAGAACCAAAAAGAAAACATTGCATGGCAGCATTAAAAGTTCTGGAATGTGCTACCACTCAGAAAACATGCAGGTAAAACTAAATTCATGAATAGTTAGATAAACCTCTGGTCAGAACAATA
The DNA here is from genome assembly GCF_002201575.2 of Neomonachus schauinslandi. Lineage (NCBI taxonomy): Eukaryota > Metazoa > Chordata > Mammalia > Carnivora > Phocidae > Neomonachus > Neomonachus schauinslandi. The sequence goes on along the minus strand of NC_058407.1, from coordinate 73,386,571 downwards.
AAGGTGATTGAAGATGAGTTCAAAGTGAGTAGAGATTTTCTTGCTATATAATTAAAGTGCCTTCAGAAAATGCAAGACGATTGCTAGGCCCTTCCAAAAGCTAACCCCTGGTGCTACTGATCAAGACTGTAGCTAGTCCTGAGCTGAAACAAACCAGAGCTCTTATCCAGTACCTGATGGCTCAATGCAAAGAGCCTGGTCCCATTACTGACCACACTCTGACCTTGGGAAATTTACCGTTGACTCTAGGTTTCCTCATCTCTAAAATGGGATAATTTTATTTAAATCCTAAAATCATCTTAAAGAACCAGCCTGAGGAAGGTCCAGATACAAAGACGGCACATGTTCTTTACTAGCAAACAGCACATCTATGTGCAAAACTTCATTTAGTCTCTTTCTGCCTTTGTGTTTAAATTACATTCTTGTATAATTTGCTGACCCTGACACGAGAAATTCTCAGTCCCATAGGTCCTCTGATGTTGCTACAAGGTTTCATTTGGCGGAAATATAGTCCTATTACTTGGCTCCAAACACTGTCAGTTTGGACGTATTATTATGGTCCTTGGAACTTAGATCCAGTGGTCTTAATCTTCTTATGTAGTTCAAAGCAGAGGCGGTTTAAACTTCTCTGCACTGGGAGTTACGGCCCAAACATACAGGAGAGATTAGAGGTAAATTGTGAGGGCACTGTAAACAGATGCCAGCTTCAACAATTCCTTGCTCATGGATTTATGGCAAGTTCTTCGTCCTCTGAATTTGGTTTCCTTCATTGTAAAATGGGGTATTCTGAGTATTGTGAGCATCAAGAAAGATTTTGTGTACAATGCTCATAAATAGCTGCACAGTTCTTGCGGCTATTACTTTTCCCCCCCCCCCCCCGAAACTCATACACACATACCTGAAAAGTATGTATTGACTTAATTTTTTCAGAATTAGAAACTGGCCCAGAAAGACCAAGCAGTTTGTACTAAGTTACACAGCTAGTAAGATGTGGAAATAAGATAAAATTTACATCAGTCCAGTTGCTGTATCCATTTTCATTCCATTTGGTTGTGCTCTCAGAGGCTGTCCAAATGCAGAAGAATGATAGGTGATTGAGACCATTTGAGAAGTTTGCTATTTATCCTGATGTTAAGAGTATTATTTTGGAATTGACACTAGGTAGGTTTACAAATTTTTCCAAGTCATCTAAGAAAAAAATGCCAGGAGGTATCAGCAATGTCTCTCTCTCTCCCAAGAAACTGGTATTAAAGCACTTTTGAATGAACAGAGTATGTGCCCAGTGAACTAAAGACTGGTTCAAAATTGAGCAAATGAACAACTTAGTAAGCCTCTCTTAATAAAAGACAAAACATTTGTCTCTCATTTATAGTCTTGCACCTTTAACAGACCTCCATGGGAAAAGCTAAATAAGCAGTAATAGATACCGGGGATGCCACCAGGTAGGACTTAAGTGTCTATTGTATTTTTTATCAGGTTTTGTGAGCTTGCCACAAAATCTCTAGGTCTAAATACAGTTGGATGAATAATGATAATGATGTGGTAATAACAAATTTTCTTTAAGGGTATGAGTTGATGGATGGACTGGCCAGTGAAAGTACCAATTTCAAATGGTAGGTATTATCCATACTTGGTAGTAAAAATATTTTGTATTTTGGGTTTCCTTTTGAATTCTAGTTTCTAGACTGTGTGATTGCCCCTTATCATACCATATAGAAATCCAAGATTACTTTCATGCCCCAAATGATTTTATACTAATTTATGTTCCACTTAAACTTGATATCTATCCCCCCTCTACCCCCATAGTGAATAATTTCTGGTGAAGGGTAAATGTTGGTTGTAACAAGAATATACATAGATGGCTTCCAAAAGTAGGTTTTGGAGCTTAATATAGCTCTGAAACTGAAGGACTCTTGTGATGCTTAACAATACCCATGATGTTCAGCCAAAAAGGCAGCGCTCCTCAGAGCATGTGACCTGAAAGTACATAAAGTAAAGTACGAAGAGTCTAATGCAAGTGTGTAAATTGTAAATGATTCTGGGAAGCTCTGACGTCATTTCTTAAATGAGAATTACATTTTTAAAATTTCAGTAGTTTGGTACCATGTAATTTTTGAGTCATGTTTCTAGTAAAATATGTTTTGTGTCCAGTTTTTACCAAATGAAAATATTGATAGACTTTATATAAACTCAGTTAATAAATCCAAGAAAATGTGTGGATTTTTTAAAGGATTGCTTTAGGGACAATTAATTATAAATGGCTCATTTTTGTATTGGCAACTCAATACATCAGTTTGGCAGTTGCCTTAAGAATCCTAGCTTAATAATTAATGCAGTGCTATTCGTCTGGTAATGAAAAACTGTACTATATGCCTTCATATAACTCACTGAATTAGGTCTACTATTTCTACCCTTTTAAATAGTCTCTTTAGCCAACTATCCCTGGCTATAAAGATAAGACGCTCTAATATTGTGTAACGCATTGTTGCTAGCTATTAGATTTCTAAAGGACAAAATGTTACTGGGAGAGGTACTGGCTACACAGAAATGATACAAAACTGATTATTAGCAAGGTATTATAACTGGTGTTTTCAGACTCCCCACAACTGTCAACTCAGGGGAATGTAGTATTTTTCCATGTGGCCTCCATACCATCTGTGCAAACTGGCCTGCTTTGTGCTTTCACACCTGCTCTGATTCAGAAGTTGATATTGCAGGCAAAGCAGATTTATCAAGAGCAAAAGAGTATTTTCCGGTTTGCTTTGAGATGTTTGTCAGAACGGTACCAAAATGAATCCAATATCAGGAGAGCAACAGTGTGCTATTTCAACCCAAATCATGTGGTAAGGGTCAGTGTTTTTAAAAATCTAGATCAGAGGACATGACCTCAGGGGTCAGAAAGTTGTATATGAGATTTTTTTTTTTCATTTTGATGACAATCTAAAAAATAAGTAGCATGGTGAAATGGGCACATGATGTAATCTCCCCCTTTATAAAAAGTCAGAGCGGCTCAAACACAAGAGGAAGGACGATTTGCAGGAACTTGAACCTGCAAAGGTATTGAAATACTGAAAGACATTATTATATGAAAGAGAAAAATGCTGGAATGTGCAGGGAAAAATATATATTGCCACAGAAATGGTGGGTGCAAAGTGCAAGAGAAAACTCAGGTAATCAAAGGGGATTCATTGGTATTCTGCCATAAAAATACACAAGGCTTCCAACTGCTGTGCATCTCTCTTTGACACATTCCTAACTCCAAGTGGACCAGACAGTAATGGGTTAGCTGTCCACACAAGAATGAGAAATGTGGGAGCTTAGGGATGAATGACAGGGCAGAGATCCCGATGGTTGATGATATTTGGGAAGAACATAAAGAACCAAAAAGCAGAAGATGAGCCATGGAAGTAAACCACCCAGCAGTCAATTAGTCACTATCCCTGGAATAGTGTAGGGTACAAGTGAGACTGGAGCCCCTCTCTCCTTACAAAGTAAGCTGCATAAACACAGCAACAAACAGCCTAACATACAACATCAATTAAAATGATGAGTGCATCACCAACTACATGAAGAATACTAACATAAGGAATAAAAGAGACTTCAAACTTAACTAATATAAGAACTTACGCCTGAAGGGACAGTGTTAATTAAACAATAAGTACAGAGTTTATACCCATTATAATTTTTTTAGGAACAGGAAGAATATGCCATTTATGCCAAAAAGGCTATTATGTACAAAAGAGACTCATTAGAGATTGGGAGTTAAATCTATAAATTTTCATGGTTCAATAGCAAAACTGACATAGCTGAATAGTATATTATTGACCTGAAATAAAATAATTTTTTTAAAAAAGATAAGATACATGGAAGACAGATACGGAAATTACCGAGTTCATTTAATAGTTGTTCACCTGATAGATTTCTTCCACATAGAGAAAATGGAGACAATGAGAGGGAATTGCTAATTAAAGGAGATGGAATTCTGGGGAAAATACTATGTGTATAGTCACTTCTTAGTTACTTGAACAAATAGGGAGCTGACATACAGATAACAGACAATGATGGCCACTCAAAATATTAATTCGTGTTTTTTTCAGATATGTTTTATACTTAATTCTGAGTGAGAATATATCATTCATAAGTCCAATAAAATGGAAGAGTAAAATATCACAGTGAAAATTTTTAACAGAAGTGAACATTCAACTATTACTTTATTCTTCTAGCTGCTGAATTATACCAGGGTAGAGGCCTCCAACTCAGACTAAAATCAAGCAAAATAATTTTCAAAAAAATACTTTCTAGCACATGGACAGTATTTAAAGATTTTGATTTCAAAGCCTTTGTCTCCTAGAAATAAAGAGCATTTAGAATGAAGCAGAGAGAACCAGATTTTCACAAAAGAAATAATTAAGCCAAGAAAATGTTCATTGTCAAAATGAAAGAAGTCAACAAAGTAAGTAAACAAAATACCATAGGTACTTTCACATGTTGATAAATGTTAAAAAAAGAAAAAAAAAAACCTTTCTACAGACTAGTGGTTTTTGAGAACGATCTGTATCTATAGCAGGATACAGCATCTAACTACAAACCATATATTTCTATGTCAGATTGATTTCAAGAGAGATCAGTAAGTTTTCTTACAAAGTCTATTGTGAGCCTAAGCCAAGAAATATGTCGGTCTTGCCCAGGTTGGCAGAAGAACAGGGGCATTTCTTTTTGGCAGCAATTAGCAGAATAGAATTAGTCACCACCAGTGAACTCACAGATAAAAGCTGAAGAGGCTATTCTCTTTTAGCACATTCTATGGCAATTACCTTTCTGACTTAGGCCAGCTTCTCTTTGAGTTTGGAGAAGGCAAAATTTCAAGTTCAATGCCAATCCAAGAGCAAAGGTGTGAACTTTCTGACATAACTTTAAAACTCTCATATATAAAAAACTGCTTTCCCCCCAGTGAACCATTTATAGTTGTGAGTCCATTAGCTAGTTATAAAGTGGTAGAGTCAGAGTTGGTAAGTAGGCTACCCTGGAAATTTTTTAAAAGCAGAAACACCCTTTAACTGAGCTAGTCACTACTAAGATTTGATGCTTTAAAATTTTTAAAAATTCTATATAAAAGAAATAAAAACTAGTTTATAGGAACATGCTCATTTATTATTTATAAAACAAATACATTAATGAACTGAATTGTAAGTTCATTTATAACAATGCAGTAAGAATTTACTACTTACACAAAAGCCAAAACCACCATGAAACTTAATAAATAAATAAATAGACCACCCCCCATCCCCCAAACTAAAAAAAATAGAGTTGTCTCAATGAGTTTATGTTAAGCGACACTTCAATGACAAATGGACCCAACAACAAGGATTGATTACTCATTCATATTATATGTCGGCCTAGACTCTGTTTCATGTCTTCTTCACTCCTGAACCATACAGATTTAGGTGACAAATACATTTTCTGGCAGCAGTCTTCTTGGGTGCAAATTCCAGATCTATCACTTGTAGGGGACATGGTACAATGGCAGATTACATTTCATTCATTTTTAACAAATGTAGCAGTCTTGGAGGCAGGGGAGTGTGGAGATTAAAAACCAGGTGCACGGTGGGGGTGAGAGGTGCCTACCTTACAGGCACTCACAGCCTAGGAGAAAGTCAAACAATTACGTAGAAAACAGGATGCAAGACAGATGATGATCATTGTTGTTAATAATGACACATGTTATGGGAGTATGGAAAGGATCTGGAAAGACTTCTTGAAGAAGTTGGAATTGAATATAAACATAAAGCAAATACTGACTCTTCAAGAATCTGGAGAAGAAGATAATGTGGAAGACAGAGTTTGATTCATAAAATCCTCATGAATCATGTTGGGAGGGTATGAAGATATCCTGAGGATAATGGGGAGTACTGAAGGATTTTAAGTAAGAAAATAACTAAAGAGATTTATATTTTAGTAAAATAATTCTTGCAGTAATTTGTCATTTAATTGGATGGGGGAAATAACCAAATTAAGAAGATTAGTTTGGGGTCCTTTTCAGGAGCCCAGACATAAGTGTATGGCAAGAAGGAATCAGACTACATCCACCTAATTTTACCTACAGAGGATAAAATTAAGATGACTCAACAACCGAATGAATGTGGTTATTGAGGAAGAGAAAAGAGAGCAGTGGTTCTCAAATGGCTGCATGTTGGAACTGACAAGATGACTTAATGCCCCCCTCAGCTTGATTAAGCTTTAGACAGGTTTCTTCCTAATGACAGGCCCCTGATGCTCCATTTTTTAGAGCGATTACTTTAGAAAACTTGCAATTGTAAATTCTTTCTGTCACTTTGAGATGTAAATCTTCTACAGTCTAGTAATACCTTTCTCAAGGACCTGGGATCCATCCCTCTGAAGTGTCATCAACAAGATGGCACCGCCATCTCCCAGTCTCTGGGAGAGTAGGAACCTAACTTCAATAAGCAACAACTAGCAAACATTGGTAGCCTAATCTAACTGACCAACTGCCCCACCAAACACCCTCCAGTCATTTTCCATTAACTCATTCTAGTGCTTCGGGACTCCCCAGTTTTTGTTTCCGCGGAGTTGAGGTCAATCTCTCCCCGCTATTGCGAAAGTGTTGAATAAAATGTTCCTACTCTATTTTAACTGGTCCAGTTCAATTTTTCAGAATTACCTGGGGAGCTTTAAAAATGTCTTTGTCTCACCACTCCAGATCCTAATTTAATTGGTCTGAAGTACAGCCCAGGTACTGAGAGTTTTGAAAACTCTGCAGATGACTGTAATATGTAGCCAAGGTTGAGAAAAACTGGAACAACAAATAATCCCAAAGTTTATTTGTGTAAGGGACCATAACAGAAATAAGAACTATGAGAGAGAAGGAACTACTAAGGGTGCCAATCAGAGGCATAGTGGGCAAAGGTGGTTACCTCACTGGTATCATTTCTCCTCTACCTAAAATAATCTGAATTTTGTACAGGTATTCATCTCTTCCTCATAAAGCCCATGTGATTTAGTGTAAATGAGTTTAACCCATCTCTAAACTGCCGATTAATTTAAACCAATCTCAGTAATCTTATTTTTCCTGAATGGGAGTAGTTCAGGAAAGGTATGTGAGCTAATTTCTAGCCAATGACATTTAGCTTGAGTCTTGTTTGTCCTTTCGGAGATAGTTTTCTTGTTCTAAATACCCTTGTTTTAAAAAGCTCCCTTGTAGGGCATCTGGGTGGCTCAGTTTGTTAAGCGACTGCCTTCGGCTCAGGTCATGATCCTGAAGTCCTGGGATCGAGTCCCACATCAGGCTCCCTGCTTAGCAGGGAGTCTGCTTCTTCCTCTGACCCTCCCCCCTCTTGTGCTCTCTCTCTCTCTCTCTCAAATAAATAAATAAAATCTTAAAAAAAAAAAAAAGCTCCCTTGTTCTCTTTAGAGCAGGAGAAGCCAGTTCTATTTTCATCCTATAAATACACAAAAAGTGCCTAGACTTCATCATTACAGACAGCTGTTTTATAAACATTCACTCACCAATAGTCAGCTAATATTTGAGTACCTACTATTTCCTAAGGACTGTTCTAGGTGTTTGCAATACACTAATGAATAAACCAAAAAGTATTGCCCTTGTGGAGGTTACATTCACTCAGAAGAGACAGACAATACTCAACTGATATAATAAATAGCTAAACTATATAATAAATTAGAAAGTGATGCATGCCACATAAAATAAAAGCAAAAGAGCATGGGGATGAGAGTGATCAGAGGTAGGTTGACCTAATTAAATAAAGTGGTTAAAATAAGTCTGTAAGACTTATTTATTGTGCAAAGACTTTAAGGATTTGATGGAACTAGCCAAGAGGATGTGTGATGTGAGGCAAAAGTATTTTACACTGAGGAAAACAGCCAGAGTAAAGGCCCAAGGCAAAGGCAGAGCATAAAGATCAGTGTACCTGGAACAGAGGGTGGGGAAGGGGGGGTCCAGTGAGAAGAGGTCAGGGAGGCAAAGCCTTGGCAGAGCATCATAAAGACATTGTATCCTTTGTAAAGTCTGCAGCCTTAATTTCCATTACCAGAGGAGCTCTTGATCTAGAATTGAGTCTGGGCTGAGGCCAGCAGACTGGACAGACAAAAACAAACAAAAAACAAAACAAACGTGGGTTTTTGATGAGATATTGACCTGCTGAATCAACCAACCTGCAAACTTGCCTTCCCTCTGGTTGCCTCTTGTGAAATAATGAATTTCCTCATTGTTTATACCAGAGTTAAATTTCTTTTGCTTGAAGCCGAACCTAGCCTAACTACAAAAATAATTTAGTCTGAATTAGAGAATTAAAAATGGTTCTTACCAAGAAGTCTTCATTTTAACAAAGAGCAACAAAATCAAATGGCTTAAGTCACTTGAAGAAAAACCATGTTATACATAGAGAAAAACAATTTGATTGGCAAAAGCTGGTACAAGAGTGTGCTGAATTTATTCCATGAATAATGATATTTTTCATATATTCAGTAAAATATATGTTCGCTTGCCCAAAGAATGAATATGGAATCATAGAATGAGTTATGGTGACTTTGATAATTGTATTATTTAAAGTCTTAGATTAGTAGAGGGGGATAAAACCAACTTAAAAAAATATGATCTTCTGATATTGAAAATGAAAATAATGTAGATTTCTTCTGGGCAATCCTTAGAATAGATTTCTTTTTGTAATTCATGTTTCATTTATAAATTCTTACAACAAATATTCGCTGAGTACCTAAAAGTGAAGGCTTGCTTGATGGATTAAATGGTAGGGTGAAAGTCAATATATTCTGCTTGTCAATTTCATAGCTATTATTTCATTAATCCTTCATGAATATATTCAAAACACATATATTCATCTTCTATTATGTACCTGAGGCGTTTGATTGTGGATGACAGGGAGGAGGCAGGAAGGTGAGGTCAAGGAAAACTCACATATCCAACAATTTGGCATTAAGTATGTTAATGTGGTTAGATGGGATGATGTATACAAAGCATTCAACATAAAGGTTTAATGAAAAGCTGTTGTTATTAGAAATGCTGATCATTCTTAATGTGCCCTTGTGGTTGGAAACAAGTAATGTCACAGTTACTCTGGGTTTCTGGCAAATGTACTGAGGAATGTAGGACTAGTCTTTTTCAGCAATAGACTCCATTATTTCAGAAAATTGATGCGGTATTAAACCTGGTGCAGCAGAAAAAAGCTTGTGATAGGACCAGATTTAGTCCTAGATCTGCAACTTTAGGACCTTAGGCAAGTCAGTTAATCACTGAGACAATTTCCTCATCTTAAAAGAGAGGGAATGTGACACCTGGATGGCTCAGTCGGTTAGGTGTCTGCCTTCAGCTCAGGTCATGATCTCCACGTCCTGGAATCGAACACCCACATGGGGCTCCCTGCTCAGCCAGGAGTCTGCTTGTCAAACAAATAACATTTCATGGGATTCTTGTGAGATGATATAATTGAAGGTACTATGTAACTGGAAAGAAACCTACACAGATAAGGTGTTACTTAGTGTAGCATATATTATCTTTTACCTTGTGTAGCTTATTAAGAATTCCCAACTCAGAATATAAATGTTAAGTCAGTTTAGTTTTCTCTAAAACTTGATTTCAACTCAGCTTTGTTGCAAGTATAGACATCATGGATAGAGTCCAAACTTCCCAATTCTCTTCCATTACTGAAATGTACCAGTTACCTTTAAAACTGGTAATAGCTCTTCCATAATACCTGGTTGGAGCTATGATACTGACTGCTTTCATGGAAAAGATGGGGAGCCAGAAGATATCTCTTCCCTACTCCTTTTCCAAGGTTTGACTCCTTTAGTGGATGGAGCCAGGGTAAGACTGGGAGCAAGTTATCTCTGATGAGAGCTGGTCTTAGACTGCTGCTAGTAGATGGCTCTGGTCTTCCCTAGCTCACTGTCTCTGTGTGGTGCTGGTGACTTGTCCTTTGTGCCTACATGTATGTTTGGTTAGGACTGTGCTTACTTTTGTTACAGGATTTTTTCTCCATTAGTGCCTGCAGTTCTTGGTCAGGCCTCTTTGAAGAATGAAGAGGTAGACCAGATAGAGTGGTGAACAGCAAAGCAAGGTTTACTGAGTGATAGCAAAGTGAAAGTACAAAGCTCCCAAGGAGGGAAGGGACATGAGAGGGTTGCCACCAGATTTCTAAATCTAGGGATTTTTATGGGCTTGTTCAGTAGATCACTAAAGTAGATTGCCTTCCCCAGTGTGGCTAGGCATCATCCAATCTGTTGAGGGCCTGAACAGAAAAGTGGAGGAAGGAGAAACTTGTCCTTTTTTCCTGCCTTACTGTTGAGCTGGGACATCTCATCTTCTTTAGCCCTCAAGCTTGGATTTATACCATGGGCTCCCCTCATTCTCAGCCCTTCAGACTTTGGCTGAATTATACCACCAGCTTTCATGGGTCTCCAGCTTGCAGACAACAGATCATGGGACTTCTCAGTCTCTATAACCACATGAGCCAATTCCTCAAAACCAGTTGATTTCTGTGTTTCTCTCTTTCTCTAGATGTATAGATTAAAGATATAGATATAGATGGTATATGATTTCCTACTCCTTCTGTTTCTCTGGAGAACTCTGATTAATACAATCCATCACCCATCTTGGCAGCCCTATGGTTTCATTGCTTCTTTCAATCCCCTTTCTCCTACATGTAGTACCACCAGAATTGTTTTTGTACCCTCTCTAAGGGCCATAGGGAGTGTTCTATCCTTTTCCAACCATCCACACATGGCCTTCAGGTGGTCTATACTACGGCCTTTTGTCATCCTAATTGTGTGGGGTATTTTGAAAAGCTGTTTACCTCCGGAATCTCCAGATGAGAAGCAAAGGATAACCCCTCCCCATTTTCTGCAAACACTCATTAAGCTCTCCCACACCCCCCTCATATAGAAGGTAGTAAGTACCAAGGTTGCCAAACCCAAAAGCCTTCAGTGTTTCCTTTTTGCATGTACCTCCTTCTTCAATTAATTCTTTGAAGCCCCCAACTCTCTTTACATGGCCTGTAGATAAATAGTGCTGATGACATCACATAGGTTTGGTTCTGTTAGTTTTCAGTATGTCCTAAGGAAAGATTTCTGGATGGATATATATATATATTATATGAGTGTGAGAGAGAGAGAGAATAAGACAGAGATTGGTTTTAAAGAATTTGCTCACACAGTTAGGGTTTGGCAAGTCTAAAACCTATAGGACAGATCAGCAGGCTGGTTGGAAATTCGGGAAAGAGGTGATATTGTACTCTTGAGTCTAATATCTGTGATGCTGGCCAGTAGACTGGAAACTCAGGCAGGATTTTTATGTTATAGACTTGAGGCAGAATTCCTTCTTTAGGAAACCTCAGTTTTTATTCTTAAGACATTCAAGCGATTACATGAGCCTCACTGACATTAGGGAGAGTTATCTACTTAACGTAAAGTTTACTGATTATAAAACATTAATCACACCATGAAATACCTACATAGCAACATGTAGGCTAGTGTCTGATCAATTAGGCACAATAGCTTTCAGCCAAACTGAAACATAAAAGTATATTTTATAATATGCATCATAGATCTTAATTACTTAGTTTTATATTTAAAATGTCTTGTTACGCTGTATATGATTTTCACATTAACCATAAGAGGCCGAACTTCTTCCTTGGCTTCATGGTTGTACACATGAGGAACTTAAAGAGATTAGTACCTGAAATCACACAAGCAGATAATGGCAAGTAGGGACTTTAATCCACTTCTTTTGACTCCAAAGACCATATTTTCCTCCCTATCATCAGTGCCTGTCAATAAATATTTGATGGTGATTGATTCATCTATTGATTGCCAATATATGTCACTGAGAACAATAAAAAATATGAAAAAAAAAGAAAAAGAAAGTGGGTAAATTAGAAAACTCAACAGCATTACTAGGGGGAAGGAGAAAAGGGAAATTTCATTGACTAGAGGAGTACTTGGCTTTAGCTTAAGATTCTAAAGTTACAATTTCAAGAAGCTTAACATAGTCTTCTTACATAAAATTCTAAAAATTGAAAGATTTCCTCTAATTATCTTCAGATTTCTTATTTACTTTAAACTGGGTTTCCATCCCTCTCATTTGGGCTTTAGACTCAGGGAGTATTTACTGACCAAAGAGAGAATGCTTTCTCGAAGAATGCTTCTCATGGCTCAGTTGAGTTGAAATTGCTAAACTATCCATCTCCCCATACATAGGAAATCTACACTTAAACAACTTTGTTTGCCCTGGGAACAATCTTATTGAAATTATCCTTATTTCTTATTCTCATCCTTAATTAACTGCTTATCCCTCTAAACCCCTATTACTTGAAGATATCAAATATGACATGTTTTTTACCTTTTTGTTTCATTGTAGATTCATGCATGTCCCCACCCCTACTTCATTCATTTCTGTTGGTGGAGGTGATACTGTAAGAGTTTTAGTGTTCGTTGCCCTCTTTTCTTTGGACTGGTCAGGAGGAAGAGTTGCTGCTTGTGGTTGTCCTGCTAATTAAAATGATGTCAAGGCAGGAATACCAAGTAAGATATCAGCTGGTGAAGATGACTAATGCATGCCCGCATTATTACTGCACAAGAACAGAAAAGTCTGCACTGTGAGAGCTACAATCACTGTGATTGTCTCAGTGCTCCAAAAATTGGAAACAAATGATCCGTTAGGCAGACTCCTGCATGCTGGCCTCCTCAGATGTCCCTCAATCACTGCTCATTTTAAGAGGAGAGCAAAGAAAATGTCCCTGGTTGCTCATTTGTAAAAGAAAAACACCAGTGTTTTCAGTTTCAGATGATTGTTTCAATACCTTCACAAATGAATCTCCTGACATTCCTGGTTAAAAAATAAATAAATAAAAACATAACAAAGCAGGATCATTGCCTAAAGACTAATAAGGCCTAGCATTTCTCAGTGGTTCAAACACTGTAATGAAATAACCTGATACTCTGCATTAACTCCTCAGGATACAGTCTGAACCTTAGCTCTCCAAGGACTTTCTTAATAAGAACCTAGATGATACTTTGTTAAAGCAGAACTTGCTCACCTCAATTTATAGGAAATGGGTTTCTTTGGCTTATAAAAAAATTGTTAGAGAAATGAAATACTTAAGATACCTAGGATTTCATGCATGGAGCACTGGGTGTTATGCACAAACAATGAATCATGGAACACTACATCTAAAACTAATGATGTAATGTATGGGGATTAACATAACAATAAAAAAATTTTAAAAAATTAAAAAAAAAAGATACCTAGGATTTCTGGCCAAATATTTTAAATGTTAAAGCATTTCTCAAGATTTTTGTTAAACTAGAATTTTCTTATGTCGAATAATCTTCCAAATACAATTGGAGTTCATGGTGAACCTCATATGAAGAATTTATTATCAGAGACAGGACATTGCAGGCAGCACTTGACTGAGTTTCTAGAACTTTAGGTTCTAATATCAGCTCTATTGTAGGTTATGTGTAATCTTGTACTGATCTTATTATTCAAGAATGTCAGTTTTATCATTTGCAAATGAGAAAATCCCATAACCCTCTAGAATTCTGTAATTGTTAAAGTATAATATTTAATATAACATGAAGTTGTATAATAATTTTGACCCAGGATCTTATTTAACTTTCTTTCTTTTTTGCTGTTGTTCAGGCTTTGGGGCATTCATTAATTTAACAATTATTTTTTGAACAACAGATATTGCAACTAAAGATATACTTTATTAATCTTCTTTCATAAGTGAATTAAAGTTCTGAGAAGACTTTGAAAATTTTGGCATGACAGAACTAGTATTAAATCCTGACTTTCTCATGTATTAGCTATGGTATCTTCAGCAAATTATTAGTAGTCATGATCCTTAGTTTTATAATTTTTAAAAGTGGTAATTAACCAGTATCATGAGATTACTATGGCAATTGTAAAATCTTGAATCTAAAGCATAAATAGTAAGAATAGTTGTTGCTATCAATTATCTCTTTTCTTTATCTGTCACACCTAAAATTCTTCCTTGACTAGTTCTGTAAATGTTTGAATTTACCTTACTTACAGATGTGCAATTTACCCTTCACGATAATCCCAAGCCCATGCAAATTGCCCACTGCACTGTCATTTCTGCAAAATCCTTGTGGGCAGTAAATCTGAACCAAACTTGTAACACTTAGTCCTTGAATAGAAGCCTGGAGAACTGGAAAGAAATAATTAAACCAAGAGGTGACCTGAGAAAGGAAAACCTATACCCACCCAGAGACTTGTATGAGAAGATTCATATGAACAGCTCAAATGCTCATCAACTGGTAAATGGACAAAAAAAAAATGCACTATGACCATAAAATTATGATTTAGAAAGAAAAAGTAACCAACCACTGACACATGCTACAACATGGATAAACCTCAAAGACATTTTGCTAAGTGAAAGAAACCAGACAAAAAAGGCTTCATGGTATATTATTCCATTTATATGAAATACCCAGAAAAAGAACATTTTTAGAGACATAAAGCAGATCAGAAGTTGCCTAGGGCTATGGGGATAGGAGTGGAGATTGACTACAAATGGCTCAAAGGAAATTTTTGAGGTCATAGAAAATTCTAAGACTTGAAAATGAGACATTGGGATGGAAAGTTCTGCAAAATATGTTGTTCAGTAAGGAAAACAAAATGCAGGACATGCTATGAACAATGTAGGGGAGAAAAGGTATCTACACAAATGCATATATATGTGTGCATGCATGCATAATGTATATAATTAAGGTATCTTGAGAAGAATGCATAAGAAATCAGTAACAGTATTGTTTCATGGAAAAAGAACTGGCTTGTGGATTTTGAAAGATTTTATTTCCAATTTATATCCTTCTATAGTTTTTGTTTAAGTTTATACCACATACATTTAACACATTACTCAATAATAAATTTGAAATTTAAAAAATTGACTCCTTTTCTGGATAGCATGTAGGTCATGACAGAGCAGTACTCCTGCTGAAAACAGCTAGAAAAAATGGAATATATTATAAAACTCTTATTTTTAAAAAGTACCAGAGAGCTGTGGTAACAACAAAGACCAATGGGCTAAAATCCCAGAGGGGACAAATATTAAGGATGATTTGAAGACTCAAGGAAGCTCTTTTATTCCCTAAGAACTTTTGCCAATTATGGGAGTGGATTAGCTATGAGCCTGGCAGAAGGAAGCTTTCTAGGAAAAGAGAATGAGCAAAACTTTAAGCAATTGGACAAGACTAGAATGACAATATTGGAGAGGAAGAGTTTTAAACACACATTGGTTTCTCTCCAATGACATTGTCTCTCCAATGACATCCAATGAATTCTGCGGCTGTACAAAAGCATAAAGAGCTAGACCAAAATCTGAAAGGTAGAATAAAATCTCATTCCATCTAACTAACAAAGACCAGCTTGGGGAGGGAGTCCGAAAATAAATCAGACACGCTATGAAATTCTATTGCAATGGTTTCCAAAGTTTGGCTACAGACCAGCAGTGTCAACATCATCTGAATGCTTGCTCAAAATCTCTGAGGCCCCACCC
This sequence comes from Neomonachus schauinslandi, assembly GCF_002201575.2. NCBI lineage: Eukaryota > Metazoa > Chordata > Mammalia > Carnivora > Phocidae > Neomonachus > Neomonachus schauinslandi. Next base: position 73,371,002 of record NC_058407.1, on the reverse strand, counting down.
AAACCTACTGAATCATAAATTTTGAAAACCTCTGGAGTATATCAGAGTCACCTGGAGGGCTTTTTAAAACACAGATTGCTAAATCCCAAAACCAGAGTTTCTGATTTGATAGGTTTGAGATGTCCCCTGAGAATTTGCATTTCTAACAATTTCCCAGGTAATGGTGCAGCTGCTGGTCTGGTAACCACACTTTGAGAACCACTGACCTAAAGGGAATGGTGAATTAAGACAGGGATAAGCAATCATTATTCATCTATGGGCAGTTACTAATTACCAGCACTGCTGAAGGCTAATAACTCAGGCCCAGTAAATAGCAGAAGGCTTTGCCATGGAATATAAAAACCAGAAGAGACTTTGTGTGGGGCTAGCATGATAATATTGGAAAGGAAGCTCATGGGATCTCGGAAATATGGCTTGTATTTCTCCTAAAACTTTTGCTAAATATTGAAGCTGCTTAGGGAATGAAGCTACAGAGTTAAGCTGAAAACATCTGAAAAGCAGAGCTGCATATCTGCTAGGCTCCCACATAAAATTTTGAGGCACTATGGCCTAAGAACAGGGGTAATCTGGAGGTAATTTAGTAGTCTTACCAAAATTTCATCTCAACGCCAACCCTTGGTTGGATTGATGTGATCAGCAACTTCATTCTATCTGCCTGATGAAAAAAAAAGAGATATCCTCTCAGATGGAAAGTATCATCTGGAAATTTTATACTTGTTCTATACCCAATGGCTGGCACATAATAAAGAATTATGAGACATGAGAACAGGTATGGCCAATATCCAAAAGAAAGCAAACAATGAATGTAGAGTCACTTATATGAAATTATTATAATTAATTAATTTTATAATGGGAGGGGCAAAAAGCCAGTAGGTATGATTATAAAAAGGCAACACAAGGAATCCTTGTGGTTATGGGATTATTCAGTGGTGAATACATGAAACTACTCAGGTGCTAAAATTGTATAGAACTTAATAAACACTCATATGCTCATGCAAATAAGTAAAATGAGAAATTTTAATAAGATCAGTGGATTGTTATCACTGGTGCATCATATCAATGAATGTGCTACTTGTGATATACTATTTGTGATACTATATAATATGTTACCATTGGGAGAGAACTTAGAAAAGTGTACAAGAGATCATTGTATTATTTTTCATAACTATATGTGAATTTATAATTATCTTGATAAAATTTTCAATTAATAAAAAACATTCCCTCAATTTTATGGCATTGGAGAAGGCACAATACTTTTTAAATAGAGCATAAACAACACCAACCAAAAAACAATCTATTATACCATAGCTAAATTAAGAACTATTGTTCATCCAAAAAATTAAGATACCAAAAAGGCAAGACACAGAGTGGGAGAAGATATTTGCAATATTTGAATGAGGGCTCCTAACCAGAATAAAATGAACTCTTACAAGTCAATAAGAAAAAGGCAAATAATAGAAAAAATGGGTAAAATAACAGAACTTTATTAAAAATAATATCAAAATGGGCAAAAGAAGTAAAAAACATTTTCAATATCATTAGTCATCAGGAAAATGCAAATTCAGCTAGAATATGATACCACCAAATACCCACTAAAAGGACTAAAAGGAAAAATATAGAAAATACCTAGAGTTGATGAAGAACAACAAGAACACTCACACTTTACTCATGAGAATGTAAAATTGGCAAAACCACTTTGGAAAACTATTTATTAAAGCTGAAAATATGCACACTTCATGATTCAGCAATTCTACACCAACGTATGTATACCAAAAAATATATACAAAAATATCTACAGAAGTACTATTTTGATGAGCCCTAAATTGAAAGTGACTCAAGATCCATTAGTAGAATGGATAAATATGGAATACTACACAGTAATGACAACAAAGAAATTACAAGTTCACAACAATATGAATCTCACAGTTGAGACAAAGAAGACAAACACAAAAGAATACATGCTGTTAAGACTACATTTGCATAAGTTAAAAAATATGCAAAACAAAGCAAAAGAAAACAAAACAAAAAACCCTGCAGTGTTAGCGGTCAGTCTTGGGGGATAGTGACTGAAAATAGACAAGAAGGAATTTCTGGGCTTCTGATAATGTTCTATTTCTTGATTTGAGTGAGTGCTCACTTCTTTGTAAACATTCATTAAAAGGAAAAGACCTTAAAATAACAGAAAATTTTACCTGCAAATTGGAATCTGTAGAAAAGAACCAAATGGATAAATACTCTAGAAAGGAAAAAATACAATGTCTAAAATTAAGAACTAAGTGCAGGGGTTTAATAACAGTGGTGCTGGAAAAGACAGGGTTAATGACATATCAATAAAAAATACTTAGATTAAAACACATAATGTAAACTGAATGGAAAGACATATACAGGCAGAGGTGACATGTGGAAAACCCTCTAATGTCCTTATACACATGAAGTTAGAGTAACAGAAGGGGGGGAAAAGGAAGAAAATGGAGCACAAGTTTTATTAAAATAAATGATAGCTGAAATTTTTTTTAAAGATTTTATTTATTTATTTGAGAGAGAATGAGATAGAGAAAGAGAGCATGAGAGGGGGGAGGGTCAGAGGGAGAAGCAGACTCCCCGCTGAGCAGGGAGCCCGATGCGGGACTCGATCCCGGAACTCCAGGATCATGACCTGAGCCGAAGGCAGTCGCTTAACCAACTGAGCCACCCAGGCGCCCGAGTGTCGGACTCTTGGGTTTGGGCTCAGGTCATGATCTCATGGGCCAAGAGATCAAGCCCCACCTCTGGCACTCAGCAGGGAGGTTGCTTGAAGATTCTATCCCTCTGCCACACCCCCCACTTTTGTGTGCATCTGTGCACATGCATGTGCATGTAAGTGCACATTCTCTTTCTCAAATAAATAAATCTTTTTTTTTTTTTAAAGATTTTATTTATTTATTTGAGAGAGAGGGGGTAGGGTCAGAGGGAGAAACAGACTCCCTGCGGAGCAGGGAGCCCGATGCGGGACTCGATCCCGGGACTCCAGGATCATGACCTGAGCCGAAGGCAGTAGCTTAACCGACTGAGCCACCCAGGAGCCCAAAATTTTTTAACATTTATATAACTTACAGACTTAACATTAAAGACATGAGATATACCTAATCTATTATAATAAAGACAAAGAAAATCATACCTAGATACATCATTGTCAAGCTTTTGAAAACAAAAAGTGACAGAGAAGAACAACCGTGACCTTTATAGAAGTAATGATATCACTGGCACTTGATTTCTCAGCAGTAGTAGTGGAAGAAAGTGAAATGATTTCTTTAAAATGCTGAAAGAAAATAAATGACAATTCAGAATTCTATACCCCATAGAAGTATTTTTAAAAATAAAAATAAAATAAATGCATTTTTCAGACAGAAGAAAAACAAAACAGAGTATCCAAATGGCCAATAACCATATGAAAATGGACTTATCATTAGTTATGAATCTTCAATGAAATATCACTACATACTCACTGGACTGGATTAAATAAAAACCATAGAAAATCCTATATGTTACAAGGATACAAAGAAACTGTAATTCAAATACACTTTTTTTTTTAAAAGATTTTATTTATTTATTTGAGACAGAGAGAATGAGAGACAGCATGAGAGGGAGGAGGGTCAGAGGGAGAAGCAGACTCCCTGCCGAGCAGGGAGCCCGATGCGGAACTCGATCCCGGGACTCCAGGATCATGACCTGAGCCGAAGGCAGTCGCTTAACCAACTGAGCCACCCAGGCGCCCATCAAATACACTTTTCATGAGTGTATAAATCGACCCAAAATTTTGGAAAACTGGTTGGAAAAACCTATTAAAGCTGCAAATTCCCATACTATAGGAACTATCAATTTCACTTTTCAATATATATCAGAATTTATCACAGCAGTACTATATACCTGCACTGAAAACTACCTAACTGTTCATAAACACTTGAATGAATGAGCAAATTAGATATATTTACATTAAGGAGCACTATTTAGCAACATTTATGAACAAAGTACAACTAGACATAAAAGTATGAATGAATCCCACAAATACAATGTTCAGCAAAAGAAGCCATACACAAGAGTACATACTCTAAGATTTCATTTATACCATGTACCTACATCTGCAAAACCAATCTATGTTATTTGAAGTCAGGATGCAAGACACTTGAGGGTGGGTGATAGTAAAGGTCTTTGGGAAATGCTGGTATTATTCTTATGCAAATGTAATATTCTGTTTCTTGATTTGGGTGCTGGCTATGTGGGAGGTTAGAGAAGGCCACCCCAGAATGTGCCACTTTGGCATTTGCATTATTTTGAACTGAAGGCAATCGAGGTCCAGCAGACTCAGGAAGAGAATTTTATCTCCTTCTTAACTGCCTAAAAGAATTTATAGAGGGAAACTGTACCAGAAAGTGAGCTATTTCCAGAGATAAGTTCTTACATCTGAAAGACTTAACTGCATGGTATGGCAAACATCTGATTACCAACCATCTGCTCTTCTCATCTTCCTATAAATTGTCTTCTTCCCCTTTGAAACCCCAGGCTTTTCCTTAGCTCAAGATAGTATATAATAAGCCTCAATTACCTGACCATCTTTGAATGTTATATCTTTGTGGGGCTTCTTTTTCTCCCATTAATCTGTTTTATGTCAATTTAATTATTAGAGCAGCCAAACAACCTAAAAGGAAGGAAAAGAATTTTTTTTCCTCTCCTTCTGCTAAATGGATATGTTCAGTTCCTAAAAATGCATTGAGTTGTACAATTATATGAATTTTTTAATATGCATATAATATTTCAATAAAGTTAAAATATAATTGAATTTGATGTAAAAAAAAGTGGTCTTAGGTATTAACCAATAATTAATAAATAATTGAGAAGTATACTCTATAGAAATCATACCATAAAACACAAAAATATCCAACAATGGCGGAACAACAAATTTTAAATGAAAAAGGAGCAACTGAAGTTTCTGATCAAGTGTTGGATTTATCCCCAGTAATTCTCAACATAGAGCATATGAGGGATAATTGTTTCTTTGACTAGTTGTTAAATCAACTATATAGATATTAGATTACATGTAATATCAATTTGGACTTTTGCTATATATTGTGGTTGGAAACAGTAAAACTGAAGGATCTTTGTAGAAGAGAGGTCTGAAGAGGAATAATCATTAAAAGAATTGAGACTTATCTACATTCCATAAATTGGCAGAGAGCACAATATTTAGGCCCTTATATGAAGAAGGGGGACTGTAGTTTATCTGAATAAGAAGTAATCACGTGAAATTGCCAATATTTTACTATTTTTGACCCAAATGAGGTAATTCTATGTAACTTAATCTAACAATAGTCAAATCCTAGAGGTTGGTTTGGAATGTTTTACAGGGACTCAATATGCTCATAGAAGGATTCTAATTACCTTTGAGTTGAGAAAAGATATAGAAAAATCTTCCTAAAATGGATTCAGACAGATTATTTCCTTTTGAGACACTGAAGTTCATTATCAGTAAATGAGGAAATTACTTTCTTATTGAAAAAATATAGGATCCAATCAAGTCTTGGTTGACTTGTCTTGATAAGTCTTGATTGATGTGGTGCCTCTTCTTTTTATGTTGGAATAACTAATCAATACTGGACTCCTTCCAGTTATTTGGTCTAAAACCCATACAAATCATAATCCCAGTCTCCAAAATCTTCTCCTTTGTTCTTTTTAAGAAAAAATAGATTGAGACAACCTAGATCTCAAGGTAGGCCTTCTGATTCTACTTTGGCAGAACATGAGTGTTTCAACAAGAGGAACTTCAATAACTTGGTGCATTGCATGTTGGAGTCTTTTTGGAGTTGTTGAAATATTTATAATTATGCACTACATTAGTCACTGAGGAATCTCTGTGTTTCTGTCACACCTAATAGACTCTGAAGAGTTGTACAGATTTTAAATCATTCATTTTATTTTTAAGAGACCACACTATGTGAGCTCTAAGAAAAATAATATCCTTCAGTAATTCAGCTGAACTATGACTGGAGCTGAACTTGTTATCCTGAGGGGGAAATGTGGCCTCTTGTTCCTCTGAATCATCTGGTTCATTTGTTTGTTTCCAGTAATGTTGTCAGCTTTTCCTTAAGGACTAGTTTATGTATCAAAGACTTTGCTAGGAATAGAATAGGAAAATGTTGCATAGGGTCCTGGGGGAGGCGGGGAGTAAGATTTAGAGGAAAATGTATGCACCTCCCAGGGATTAAGGGATAGGCTGTCTTGACACATATCTTTGCTTGTGAGTTAGTTTTTGCCATTTTAAAGTAAAAAGTAAAAGAGACAATATCTTAATTTTTTTTCAAAAGTAAGCCACAAAAACATAGTAAAATGAGGACTAAATAATGAGTTCAAGATCCAGTGGCAAAGTCCACTATGATATGGAGGTAATTGGTGAACAAGCAGATGAAATGGCAAATGATCAGCAGGTGTCCTGCACAGCTGTACTCTCAACATTAGGATTCAGAGCAGGGGAGATCTAAAATGTTAGAAATTGAATTTCCTGATCAAATGACCACAGCAAGAAAATCATAGCCAAAGAAGCCTTTGGGGAAATGTCTCTGGACTCTACTTGAACAGTTAATACTTGATGGGGAGATTTTAATCAAGCTTAAACAGATACAGCTGGGCTCTCTTGCCTCTCAAAGCTACAACCATTATGCCTATTATTGTTGCCAAGAGAAATTGCCAATGGTTTCTTTGATTAACCACTGGCTTGGACTATCTGTATGCTCACTCCCTCCATTAGAGTGGCTGGTTAAGGGTTTATTATTTTGTAAATAAATAAAGATCATGATTATAGTAAAAAAAAAATACTTCCTAGTGATGAGAAAGCTTCCTGTAAATGAGAAATCACTTTATTTTAATAAGTATAATTTTTGGCTTTATATTCTAAAATATATAGGTATCTATCTCTATGCCTTTTTCTAGGCATAACATCAAGTGACCATTTTCTTAAACCATACACTTTTTACATAGTAAAGAATCAACTTCTTCACCTCCAGCTTTTCTACACAAGTCTAACCCTGAACCCTCCCACCTCAAAGCAAATTTGAGTATGTTTATTTCTTCACTAGTGAAGTGGTTCCGAACATGCTACCCCAAAATATGCCACTGAGGCATGAGAAATATTTTGAGCAGAAGGCAAAGACCAGTAGACTAAGGAAAAGTTCTTTCCTTTCCTCTTAACTGCCAAAGAAAGTATATTTCCTCATTTGGGGGGGAAAATCTACATTTATAAAAGAAATTCTGTGAGAAAGTGGGCCAGTCCAGAGCTAAGTTTTACCAGAGATTATTTTTGCACCTGAGAGATTTTTCTGCATGGCAGAGTAACTTTTGTTTAAAAAATATTTTTTCCTCTCACCTTTCCTTAATCACTTCCCCTTCCCTACCCTTCAGAAACTCCAAATTCCCATTCCTTTTTTTTCCCTTATCTCAGGATGGTATTTAAGTCTCAGTCATCTGGCCATCTCTGAGACTCATATCTTTATGGGGTTCCATGCGTATGTATTTAACTTAAGGTTGTTTTTTTTTTTTTCTCCAAATAATCTGTCTTATGTCAATTGAGTTCTTAAGCCAGCCAAAGAACCTAGAAGTGTATAACTCCTCCCCTGCAGTTCAAAAAGAGAATTCTAGTCACTATAGGCACACCTATCTCTTGTATACATAGAACCAGAGAAACTTGAGGCATGAGAAAACATTATTTGAATACACTAAGTATCCTGTTAGTACTTTAGTAGCTGTTGAAGAGACAAACTAACCAACTGAATAAGTGGTCATCTACTTCTGTTTACAGATCAATTTATCAAAATGTAGCTCTATTTTTTTACATTGTTACATATCATCCTTTATTCTTTCTCGGAATATTGCCTAAATTAAATTCTTAGAGCTTAGAATTAAAATATTTCTTATTTTAGCTCTTGAAACCTTTTCTCCATCACTTATCATTGTGGCTTGTATTAGTTTCCTAGGGCTATTACCACAAACTAGGTGGTTTACAACAGAAATTTATGCTTTCCCAGTTCTGGAGGTTGGAAGTCTGAAACCAAGGTACCAGTAGAACCAGGCTCCCTTCAAAAGCTCTAGAAGTGTCCTTCTACCTTTTGGTAGCTTCAGGATTCCTTCACTTATGACTACTTAACTCCAGTCTCTGCCTTCATCTTCACATGGCCTTCTCCTCTGTGTCTGTGTCTTCTCTTCTCCTGTCTCGTAACACTCGTCACGGGATGAGGGCCCGACCTGAGTAATCCAGGATGATCTCTTCTGAAGATCCTTAATTTTACATCTGCAATGACCCTTTTTCCAAGTAAAGTGACATTCACAAATCTGGATATTAGCACATGGACATTTGTTTTGGGGGGGGACATCGTTTAACCTACTACATGGTATAATGATGGAGGATATTTAATATTACCTGCCAGGAGTATAGAGCAAAGAAAAGGAGGCTGAGGAAATGTAAGGAGAGTATGACAGAACTGATTAGGTGGTATAGTTCCACAAAGGAAGCATCATCCTTATCATAAGTGGTAGTCATTGGGGATCTAAGATATACATAGTCATATATTAGGTGCTATTTAGTAGGTCAGTATAGTTCTTGCCCCTAAGAAGCTGATAGGTTAAGGGACAGAACCACAGAATGCCATGATTTATTCAAATTATGACTTTCTTTCAAGTTTATTCTTTGGTGTTTCAGTTTTCCTTTTGGCAAGTATGAATGTCAATTATTTTCTTCTCAGAAAACTATAAACACTAATTAAACTAGTGGGCAGCCCTGTGAGCTCAAATTCACCCCATCTTCATTTGAAGGCATCCTTCACAGAAGTACATCAAGGGTCCAAGAGTCCTTTCAGCTGTCTCAGAATAATTTCATTCAAAATGATTAATCCTTGATTTTTCAGTCAACAACATTAATATTTCACCCTAAACCATCTTGAAGATAAATTATCCATAGTGATATTAATTATAATAAGATTTCTTGAGAGTGCAAATCAAGTGCTTCATAAAATCATGTAGGTCCACTTATTTCAAAATCTGCTTACTGTAAAGTATCATGGAAATACAGCATGCTCTAACTAATCTTGTTTTAAAGAATAAATAAGAGGTCAGTACTAGAGGAATGCATTTATACAGTATCTATAAGAAAAAGAAATTCAATGGCATAGGGTAGAGGGAACAGGAACAATATAAAACCTGTGCATATATTTAGTAAAACCATTTTTTAAAAAACTAATTAATACTTGCTTTACTTCTCTCCTGGGGCTATTGTGTAAAAGGAGATAATATGTGAAAAAGATTTGTTTTTGATATGATAATGCCGAATGTGCAGTATTTGTAACATCTTTATTATAGCTAGAAAATATCTTCGTTTTTGTGAATCTTTGATTTTTAAAAGAATATGTGTCTTTTGAAGTTGAGAACAGTTCCTTGAGAAAGAATTATATGGGTTTGCTTTATTTCTGTGGGCAGGTGTCTTTTCACATTTTCCCTTGTTATTCGACATTCACACACATAAACCCACACATACATAATTTCCATGCTGACTTTAAGGAGATAATGTTTGTGATAGCTATTCTTGGAAGAAGACAAAGAAAGAATGGGGAGGAAGTTATCAGTGGAAAGAGGCAGTCATGGAGTTAATCATGGTGTGAAAAATACACTGAGAGCAGTAAGTAAATGTCAGTTGTTAGTCAACCAAAATGAGAGGCAACAGTTACTTGCTTAGAGAAATATATAGGAAAGTAGTCAATTCTGGAGATTTTAGAAAATCCTAGATATATGGCAAACTCAAATGCTGAATCAGCCTGGGACAGGTCCCCAAAATTTTTGAATGCCAATATTTTAAAATATAAATAAGCATTTTTTAATTTAAATTCAATTAATTAACATATAATGTATCATTAGTTTCAGAAGTAGAGGTCAGTGATTCAACAGTCTTATACAAGACCAGAGCTCATTACATCACATGCCCTCCTTACTGCCCATCACCCAGTTAGCTCACCCCCCACCCCCCTCCCCTCCAGCAACCCTCAGTTTGTTTCCTATGATTAAGAGTCTCTTATGGTTTAAAAAAAAAAAAGAGTCTCTTATGGTTTATCTCCTTCTCTGATTTCGTCTTGTTTTATTTTTCCTCTCTTCCCCTATGCTTCTATGCTGTTTCGTTTCTTAAATTCCACATATGAGTGAGATCATATGATAATTGTCTTTCTCTGATTGACTTATAAATAAGCTTTATTGCAAAACTAACAAGTTAAAAAAACAAAACAAAACAGGAAATCATCCTGAGCAGCACCATCTAAAACAAAGGTAACCACTTAAATTTAATTTTCTTCCTTTCCATTCCTATGATTTTATAGAATAGGCAAAAATTTTCCGCTGTAGTTATTTCACTTAACAATATAGTATGTACACATTTCCATTTAGCTGCATAAGGCTTCACCTTAACACTTTAAAAGCATCATAACATTCAAGTGAGTTGATACGATAAAATTTAACTGTATTTGAAATATAAATATTTTCTAGTTGGTCAATGCATGATAAACCAATGTATTAGTTTGTAAGAAACTGAGGCCATGATCCTAAAACTTCAAATTTTTTTTTTAACTGAGGACTGAGGTTATTTGCAACTATTAGCCTCATTTGTGACATAATTTTTCTCTTGAATGCATTAAATATTCATGTGTTGTTTGTTCGTTCACTGAATACATTTTTGAGCTTCTACTCTGGGTATTATTAACTGGAAAAACAATGTAAAAAAAAAAAAATTAAAAGTCCATGGCTCTCAAGGATCAAATTTTCAAGTGAGTACAAAGAGAAGATAGTATGTAAACAAATCATTATAATTTTGAATAGACCTAAGTGTTTTGAAGACAATAAATTATAGACTTGTGATTCAGAATGAAAGAATGATGGGATAAACTTTAGATGAAGTATTGATAAGGAGAAACTAAAGTTGTTTTTTTTTTTTCTAAGAATAATCTTCTACCACCCACATCTACCTTCTCCATTTAAAAACTGTATACATCACCTGTTTTTCTTTCCTTTTTTTTTTTTTTTGGTTCTCTTTTGCTGTGTGGAAGAATAGAAGGTCATAAATTACCCAAGTAGAACTAGCTACTGAGAATTTGGAAGTGAATCAATGTTGATGACTATAGTTCCTTGGCAAAATATTTTAAGAATAAGAAGCCCGAGAGGGCACGTATTGAATAAAAAAAAAAAAAGAGAGAGAAAGAAAAAAAGTAAAATTAAAAAAAAAAAAGAATAAGAAGCCCGTAATCCCGAAGTACCAATGGTGACTAAGAGGAATATTTTTCTACTTTCTCTTCTCCTGCATTTTATTAAAAGCTATTTCTTCAGAGCCACCAGCTACAGATGAGATGAGTGGAGAGTGACTCATTCTCTGAATATATTTTACCATTATTAAACCACCATGCTTGTATGAATCTATAATGGTTTGAGGTATAGAGTAAGTAGTAACTCTTTTTCAGGTTTTAGAGACGAGATTATTAAGCAGTGCCATATCTAAATGGATCTTACTGTCAGAATTGGAATTAGACATTCCAGTCTTTTATGACTTGTAATAAGTGCCTATTCCCATCATGACTTTTCTTTCTTTTTTTTTTTTTTTTAAAGATTTTATTTATTTGACAGAGAGAGACACAGCGAGAGAGGGAACACAAGCAGGCTTCCCGCTGAGCAGGGAGCCCGATGCGGGGCTCGATCCCAGGACTCCGGGATCATGACCTGAGCCGAAGGCAGACGCTTAAGGACTGAGCCACCCAGGCGCCCCCCATCATGACTTTTCAAATCAAAGTAATTTCATGTCCTATCTTGATAGGCTGAGTGAGGTTCAGTGTCTGAGATGGTACCCTAGGAACTTGTTTCTTTAATTGCCTACAGTGCCTACTGTGAATTTTCTGCTGTAAAATTAAATTGCATTAGGTTTTTAACTCCCTGAGACCAACATTCACTTTGCATCCTACAATCTAGTACTAACATTTATTCTTAATGCCACTGTGGACTTCCGGTTGTTATGATATATGTCTTTGTCTTTGTAATTTTAAGTCAACAATCTGATTTCTGTTTGGAACTGAAAACTAAGGATGGTTTGTTGTTTTTTTTGTTTACCTGGACTCCAGTTTTCTGGCTAGAAGATTTTGGGAAGTGACAGTATGTTACTCTGGTATTTGATACAAGTAGAAGCAGCATTACAAAAGCAAATAATTTCACAGTATGAGAGGAGAGGGAGAGAGAAGTGTCAGAGTGCCACACATAAAGGCCCACTCCTGACCTCTTATTCATCATATATATAAACACATTAACATCTTATTAATCATATATATATATATATATATATATATAATGCCAAGTGCCCAATAGGATATAAATAGATATATCTTTTAAATTGTTTTATGAAAGATTGCTGATTGGGGATTGTCCCAATCTCGGTCTAAACACAGATTTAACACCAGCTAACTTGGTGAATTTGGGCAAGTCAGTCGATGGAGACCTCATTTGCAGAATCTGACAAATGTGGAAGCCATTTCTTTGGTTTCACTGACTTTGGAAATTGGAGTGTAAAACCTGGGTGTTACATGCAAACAATGAATCATGGAACACTACATCAAAAGCTAATGATGTAATGTATGATAGTTAACATAACATAATAAAATAGAATTAAAAAAAAAAAACAGAATGTAGTAGTTCCTTCTCTTAAAGTATTTTATTCTCACAGCTTCACCCTGTGGAGTCTTGTCTCCATTACCGTCATATCGAAGGAGGCCCCAACAATCACTTAATGATCAGTTAGCCCAATTTTATGTGCTTTGGGCAGAACTATTTGTAGCTTTTCCAAGGAAATGATGAGAAAGAGTATATTTAGCTTCCCTGTCATGATTCTGGTACCAGAAAAAAAGCCCAAATATTGATTTGCCTTTGCTCTGAGCAATATTGTAGGAGCCTAGAGATGAGCAATCTGCACTGCCTACCTGACACATATCCTTCCCTATGAAATGCGGGCTAGTCCAGGGGAAAAAATGTGAAGAAAAACTTGGTGTCCTCTGTTTCTATTCTTCATAAACCAATTGTTCTGGATACTTATTAATATTTGGTGCCAAAATCAAATAGATTACAAATGATTTAAGCAAAATAAAGTTAAGCGTGGAGCCAGACCTCCTATGTCTGAAAATTTACCTCCATCATTTAGTGGCTCTATTGTAATCGAGGACAAGCCCATTAGCTTCACTGTGCCTTAGTTGCCACATTTGTAAAGTGGATGATACATACCCATCATGTAAGGTTATTTTAAGAACTAAATAGGATAATATATGTACAACACTTAGAAGGTAGGAAGCACTCGATTACCCTTAGTTCGTAGCAGTAGTGGTCGTAGTTACAGTAGTATGAGTAGTAATTTTCCTTCATGGCCTTCTTTTCAGCTGCCTTTGTCCTCAATAATAGCTTGCCAGAAATGCTGATCAGTCTCCAAACCACTTAATGAAATGAGGAAACCTTCATTTTATCATAGGCAATAAGAAAACACTTGCCATGTGATGACAGCATTTTAGGCATACAAGCAGACAATGCAGGCACTCTGATCTTGTTGAGTTACCTGGGTCCACGAGGGTACCTAAAATGTATTTATACGTACAAGTAAGGGTTTATTTATTTAAGCCAACCAACTATGTATATAGTTAGTAAACATGGAGAACATAAGAACTGGGTGACTTGCATTTTAATGTCAGCTGCAAGTAAGAAGGAAACTGAGCTTGGCTATCCTTTTGACCTGGGTTCTTGAAAGTAACCGAGCGAGTAAATGCACAAAGTGTTCAAATCTTGACTTGTGTGAATATGTGGACCATTAAATTCATAGCTGAATTCCTCAGCAAATGCAGCAGTATGGAAAATAGACATTGTAAGTTCAAATTTGACCTCCGCTTGGATTCAATGAAGAACTTAGGAAGATGAGGAGCATGATACTTTTAGGTCACACCTCTCACAAGGGTACAGTGATGACTAATTACTTGGATCTTGTTGAGATCAGTTTTCTTTAACTGCATCACCAACAAAATGTTTTCTGGCCTGCAATGTTTTTTATTGGTCCTACCTTATTTATCAGTGTCATTTTTGCTGGTACCAAGAGAAACAGTAATTTATGAATCTTTACCACATACCTTTATTCAATCGGAAACTAGCATCACTTTTTTTTTTTTTTTTTTTACAGAGCAATGAAAAGAAGTCAATACATTTAAAGTCTGTAGACCAGGAGAAATGTTTTACTGACCCTGAAGTTGTTTGCTGAGAGTTCTTGACCTATTTACCATAGAATATCAAATCCCATGTTGAAAAGGAATTTTTGACTCTAAGTTTTCTTATTTTGGCTCTTCTACCTTCTGAGTCATTTTTTTTTTTTAATGCATTCTTCATGCCTTTTTCTCCCCTGGTGGGAAAGCAGTAATTGGAAAGTTGTAGTGATAGTCTCTGCCTTAGTCAAAACAACAAATAACCTTAAACGCAAGCCACTCAGATTTTAATTCTTTCTCCTTTTATAAAACGTAAATGCATACCTTTCAAAAGAGTTATATTCTTACGGGCCAGGACCTTGTCTAACTCATCTGTGTTTGCTGTGTCTAAAAACTAAATAACATTTAGTCAGTGCTTAATTTAAATTTACTGAATGATGATACTTTATAATTTTCCTTTGCTTGTCATTTTGTTTGGATATTGATATTCATAGCAAGTACGATTTTACATTTTCCATGATCTTTCTCTTATTTGGAGATATTTAAGTTTCTTGGTGCTTTTTGAAATAAGCATGATAAAACAAAAATTTCAAAATATCTCTCTATGGTGGAAACCAGAAGCTTTCACCTTCACAGCTCCCCTTGAAAAGTGTGCAACACTCCCATTGTTACGGCTGACCTTAGAGCAGACTAATCACAATGGCCGCAAAACATAGCGTAAATAATTTCCATCAGTTATACACATGTCAATCTGGCAATGGGCTGACTTTTGTGTGAGAATGCTGAAGATGTGGGAAGCATCAGGGTCAAGGGAACATTCAACCAAGAGCACAGCAACACGCACTCCTTTTCATCATCTGTTTCCCAAACATTTTTCTCCATTTGTTGAGAAAACCAATGATAACAACTTACATTTACACAACCCTTTTCACCTCAAAGAATCCCTAACATTTTGCGGGTCAAACATTTGTATAGACTTCACTTACATTTAATCTTTCTTTTTGGGGGGGGGGATCCTCAATTAAATAGGAAACTAAAGCAACCAATTCTTTTCTGCTTTCATGCACTTGGATGTGTGAGGAATGACAACTTTAATCATGTTCCTCATAAAACAAGTGCAGGATCTTCCCTGGCACCAAAATAGTCCCAAAGAGCTGTAATTAAAATGAAGTGGTCGATGGGCTGCTTTTGATGACAGCAAGGCAATGACCCAGAAGGCAGCCCTCACTCCAGTGTCACTGTTCTACCATCTATTTGAATCAGGTTGTTGTTCTGACTTTCTTTACCATCTGATTAATTATACAAATAAAACTGAAATGCTAGATGTCAAAAGGAGTGGGAGGGAGAAGGAGGAAAGAGAACAGTAAATTCTTGTTAATGTTAACATCGTATTTCTTTTCTTTTCTATAACTGCAGAAAAAGACACATTCATAGTCCTACTTATGAGGTTTACGGGTAGTATTGATTGGTGCTTTGGGTCATCCAGGTTGCTTATTAAAGCCAATATTCTAAATTCTTTGGACACAGAAAATTTAAAAAATAAATCATGATGATCAAACTTGCTACAAGGCCATGTTATTTGTAAACTCAGTCATAGTTGAATATGTTAAAACATACAAATATCAAATCCACAGAGAGGTAAGAGAATCAAGAGCTCTTTTGAGCTCAGATTAATCATTACACCTGTGGAAACCACTTTACCCCCACTGGGATTCTAGCATGTTGGTCAAGGATCATTTTTCTTTCTCTTCCTACACATCAATAGAAGTCAAAACTCCAGCTGTTATCTTTAATTACCTGAACAAAAATCTACTATTGCAGGTAGTTCAAGTTTAATTTACCCCCCGTCATGATAGTAAAATGTCAAGAGAAAAACATGTGATTCAGAGTTATACAGTCTGGAAAAACTGCCTAGGAGGCAGGTCTGCTAATATACCTATCACTGGAAAACTAGAGAGTTTTGGGGGTTTCTTCTGCAACTTAATAATGTTTCATGTCTATTGTGGGATGAATTTTAGCTGGCTGTTGATTTGCAGCTCCTTTTCCACATTGCTCAAATTGGGGTCAATTTCTTACTTCTGATTTTATATTAATTTATAGAAAGCACACACTAGTTTTGATCTAGCTATTCCTCATAAAAACCTTCTAGTGTGCCCCGATCCTTCCTGCTAGCTTTGAGGTAGTGTTTATCTAACCAACACCATGTGTGTGAAGTTTCCAAGCATTGTGTCATTTTGTCAAGTTATTCACAGCTTTCCCATGTACGATTTTAAAACAGCTACCTCTCTCTAGGCATGGGAAAAAAAAACATGGCTTCATTTGACATAAATAATACAATTACATATTAAATACAAATATGTTTATTCCTAAGATACAGGTGAGATCTCAAATGGCCATGTTAGTTGTCTGTGATTGAGAGCTAACATTTTTCTCAGCTTATTTGGATCCTCAAATTTTGAGTTTTTCAGTTTTTTGAGTTCTCAATTTTCTGTTCAAGTGAAAAGCTGCAAAACTTCCTGCAGCTCCAGTTTAATCTTTGGCTCATGTCAGGGCCTCCCTTCTGACCCCAGTAATACCCACATTCTCTCCTAATCCTTTGTGATGTTGACAGTGAAACTCGGGTTCTATAGATGAAGCAGCCTATGAGCTATTATCTGGAAGGCACCTGTCTCGCTGAAGGTGAATTTTTGCTCTTTCTGAGAGATTTGCCATGAAATACAGCTTAAAGAAAAGTTTTACGGTTTCTTTTCCACTCAGGAGGATGAATTTCTAGGTCACATGGTAACTTTGGTCTAATCCAGAAGCTAGTCATGAGTCAAAGTCCCACAAGAAAATAACTAACTTGACCCTAAAGAGACATATAGTTAGGCAAACATGAAGAGAAATGGCTAATATTTATTGGATATTTGTTATATGCCAACACTATTCTAAGGGCTTTACATGTGGCAAATCATTTAATGTCGTCGCAATCACCTTATGAGTAGTCAGTGGATCATACATATATATGTACGTATATATAAAGAGACTATGTATAATGTATATACATATATAACATATATATGAGTAGGTATGTATGTATGTGCACGTACACATGAGTATATGATGGCAACTTTAGTCCTCTGGTTGCTTAGGTCAAAAAACTTAAGAGTAATTTTTTTTAAATTTTTTTATTGTTATGTTAATCACCATATATTACATCTTAGTTTTTGATGTAGTGTTCCATGATTCATTGTCTGTGCACAACACCCAGTACTCCATGCAGAATGTGCCCTCTTTAATACCCATCACCAGACTAACACATCCTCCCACTCCCTTCCTCTCTAAACCCTCAGTTTGTTTTTCAGAGTCCATCGTCTCTCATGGTTCGTCTCCCCCTCCGATTTCCCCGCTTCATTCTTCCCCTCCTGCTATCTTCTTCTTCTTTTTTCTTTCTTTTTCTTAACATATATTACATTATTTGCCTCAGAGGTACAGATCTGTAATTCAACAGTCTTGCACAATTCACAGCGCTCAGCATAGCACATACCCTCCCCAGTGTCTATCACCCAGCCACCCCATCCCTCCCACCCCACCCCCCACTCCAGCAACCCTCAGTTTGTTTCCTGAGTTTAAGAATTCCTCATATCAGTGAGGTCATATGATACATGTCTTTCTCTGATTGACTTATTTCGCTCAGCATAACACCCTCCAGTTCCATCCACGTCATTGCAAATGGCAAGATCTCATTCCTTTTGATGGCTGCATAATATTCCATTGTATATATATACCACTTCCTCTTTATCCATTCATCTGTCGATGGACATCTTGGCTCTTTCCACAGTTTGGCTATTGTGGACATTGCTGCTGTAAACATCAGTGTGCACGTACCCCTTCGGATCCCTACATTTGTATCTTTGGGGTAAATACCCAGTAGTGCAATTGCTGGATCATATGGTAGCTCTATTTTCAACCTTTTGAGGAACCTCCATACTGTTTTCTAGAGTGGCTGCACCAGCTTGCATTCCCACCAACAGTGTAGGAGGGTTCCCCTTTCTCCGCATCCTCGCCAACATCTGTCGTTTCCTGACTTGTTAATTTTAGCCATTCTGGCTGGTGTGAGGTGGTATCTCATTGAGGTTTTGATTTGGATTTCCCTGATGCTGAGCGATGTTGAGCACTTTTTCATGTGTCTGTTGGCCATTTGGATGTCTTCTTTGGAAAAATGTCTGTTCATGTCTTCTGCCCATTTCTTGATTGGATTCTTTGTTCTTTGGGTGTTGAGTTTGATAAAGTTCTTTATAGATTTTAGATACTAGCCCTTTATCTGATATGTCATTTGCAAATATCTTCTCCCATTCTGTCGGTTGTCTCTTGGTTTTGTTGACTGTTTCTTTTGCTGTGCAAAAGCTTTTTATCTTGATGAAGTCCCAATAGTTCATTTTTGCCCTTGCTTCCCTTGCCTTAGGTGATGTTTCTAGGAAGAAGTTGCTCCAGCTGAGGTCAGAGAGGTTGCTGCCTGTGTTCTCCTTTAGGATTTTGATGGACCCCTGTATCACATTTAGGTCTTTCAACCATTTCGAGTCTATTTTTATGTGTGGTGTAAGGAAATGGTCCAGTTTCATTCTTCTGCATGTGGCTGTCCAATTTTGCCAACACCATTTCTTGAAGAGTCTGTCTTTTTTCCATTGGACATTCTTTCCTGCTTTGTTGAAGATTAGTTGACCATAGAGTTGAGGGTCCATTTCTGGGCTCTCTATTCTGTTCCATTGATCTATGTGTCTGTTTTTGTGCCAGTACCATACTGTCTTGATGATGACAGCTTTGTAATAGAGCTTGAAGTCTGGAATTGTGATGCCACCAGCTTTGCTTTTCTTTTTCAACATTCCTCGGGCTATTTGGGGTCTTTTCTGGTTCCATACAAATTTTAGGAGTCTTTGTTCCATTTCTTTGAAAAAAGTGGATGGTATTTTGATGGGGATTGCATTGAATGTGTAGATTGCTCTAGGTAGCATTGACATCTTCACAATACTTGTTCTTCCAATCCATGAGCATGGAACGCGTTTCCATTTCTCTGTGTCTTCCTCAATGTCTTTCATGACTATTTTATAGTTTTCTGAGTACAGATCCTTTGCCTCTTTGGTTAGATTTATGCCTAGGTATCTTATGGTTTTGGGTGCAATTGTAAATGGGATCGACTCCTTAATTTCTCTTTCTTCTGTCTTGTTGTTGGTGTATAGGAATGCCACTGACTTCTGTGCATTAATTTTATATCCTGCCACTTTACTGAATTCCTGTATGAGTTCTAGCAGTTTTGGGGTGGAGTCTTTGGGGTTTTCCACATAAAATATCATATCGTCTGCAAAGAGTGAGAGTTTGACTTCTTCTTTGCTGATTTGGATGCCTTTTATTTCTTTTTGTTGTCTGATTGCTGTGGCTAGGACTTCTAATACTATGTTGAATAGCAGTGGTGATAGTGGACATCCCTGCCACGTTCCTGACCTTAGGGGGAAAGCTCTCAGTTTTTCCCCATTGAGAATGATATTTGCTGTAGGTTTTTCATAGATGGCTTTTATGATATGGAGGTATGTACCCTCTATCCCTATACTCTGAAGAGTTTTGATCAAGAAAGGATGCTGTACTTTGTCAAATGCTTTTTCTGCATCTATTGAGAGGATCATATGATTCTTGTTCTTTCTTTTTTTAATATATTGTATCACATTGATTGATTTGCGGATGTTGAACCAAACTTCAGCCCTTCCCACTTGGTCATGGTGAATAATCCTTTTAATGTACTGTTGAATCCTATTGGCTAGTATTTTGGTGAGAATTTTTGCATCCATGTTCATCAAGGCTGTTGGTCTGTAATTCTCCTTTTTGATGGGGTCTTTGTCTGGTTTTGGGATCAAGGTAATGGTGGCCTCATAAAACGAGTTCGGAAGTTTTCCTTCCATGTCTATTTTTCGGAACAGTTTCAGAAGAATAGGTATTAATGCTTCTTTAAATGTTTGGTAGAATTCCCCTGGGAAGCCATCGGGCCCTGGGCTTTTGTTTGTTGGGAGATTTTTGATGACTGCTTCAATTTCCTTAGTGGTTATAGGTCTGTTTAGGTTTTCTATTTCTTCCTGGTTCAGTTTTGGTAGTTGATACATCTCTAGGAATGCATCCATTTCTTCCAGATTATCTAATTTGCTGGCATATAGTTGCTCATAATATGTTCTTATAATTGTTTGTATTTCTTTGGCTTGGTTGTGATCTCTCCTCTTTCATTCATGATTTTGTTGATTTGGGTCATTTCTCTTTTCTTTTTAATAAGTCTGGCCAAGGGTTTATCAATCTTATTAATTCTTTCAAAGAACCAGCTCCTAGTTTCGTTGATCTGTTCTACTGTTCTTTTGGTTTCTATTTCATTGATTTCTGCTCTGATCTTTATTATTTCTCTTCTCCTGCTGAGTTTAGGCTTTCTTTGCTGTTCTTTCTCTAGCTCCTTTAGGTGTAGGGTTAGGTTGTGTACTTGAGACCTTTCTTGTTTCTTGAGAAAGGCTTGTATTGCTATATACTTTCCTCTTAGGACTGACTTTGCTGCATCCCAAAGATTTTGAACAGCTGTGTTTTCATTTTCATTGGTTTCCATGATTTTTTTAATTCTTCTTTAATTTCCTGGTTGACCCATTCATTCTTTAGTAGGATGCTCTTTAGCCTCCATGTCTTTGAGTTCTTTCCGACTTTCCTCTTGTGATTGAGTTCTAGTTTCAAAGCATTGTGGTCTGAAAATATGCAGGGAATGATCTTTTGGTACCAGTTGAGACCTGATTTATGACCAAGGATGTGATCGATTCTGGAGAATGTTCCATGGGCAGTAGAGAAGAATGTGTATTCTGTTCCTTTGGGGTGGAATGTTCTGAATATGTCTGTGAAGTCCATTTGGTCCAGTGTGTCATTTAAAGTCTTTATTTCCTTGTTGATCTTTTGCTTAGATGATCTCTCAATTTCAGTGAGGGGGGTTTTAAAGTCCCCCACTATTATTGTATTGTTGTTGATGTGTTTCTTTGCTTTTGTTATTAATTGCCTTATATAATTGGCTGCTCCCATGTTAGAGGCATCGATATTTACAATTGTTAGATCTTCTTGTGGGATAGACCCTTTAAGTAGGATATAGTGTCCTTCCTCATCTCTTATTACAGTCTTTGGTTTAAAATCTAATTTGCTGATTTAAGGATTGCTATCCCAGCTTTCTTTTGGTGTCCATTAGGATGGTAAATGGTTTTCCACCCCCTCACTTTCAACTGGGGGTGTCTTTGGGTCTAAAATCAGTCTCTTGCAGACAACATATCGATGGATCTTGTTTTTTAATCCAATATGATAGCCTGTGTCTTTTGATTAGGGCATTTAGCCCATTTACATTCAGGGTAACTATGGAAAGATATTAATTTAGTGCCATTGTATTGCCTATAAGGTGACTGTTACTGTATATTGTCTCTGTTCCTTTCTGGTCTGTGTTGCTTTTAGGCTCTCTCTTTGCTTAGAGGACCCCTTTCAAGATTTCTTGTAGGGCTGGTTTCATGTTTGCAAATTCCTTTAGTTTTTGTTTGTCCTGGAAGCTTTTTATCTCTCCTTCTATTTTCAATGACAGCCTAGCTGCATATAGTATTCTTGGCTGCATATTTTTCTCATTTAGTGCTCTGAATATATCCTGCCAGTCCTTTTTGGCCTGCCAGGTCTCTGTGGATAGGTCTGCTGCCAATCTAATGTTTCTACCATTGTAGGTTACAGATCTCTTCTCCCAAGCTGCTTTTAGGATTTTCTCTTTGTCTCTGAGATCCATAAGTTTTACTATTAGATGTTGGGGTGTTGACCTATTTTTATTGATTTTGAGGGGGGTTCTCTGTGCCTCCTGGATTTTGATGCCTGCTTCCCTCCCCAAATTAGGGAAGTTCTCTGCTATAATTTGCTCCAATATACCTTCTGCCCCTCTCTCTCTTTCTTCTTCTTCTGGGATCCCAATTATTCTAATGTTGTTTCATCTTATGGTATCACTTATCTCTCAAATTCTGCCCTCGTGATCCAGTAGTTGTTTATCTCTCTTTTTCTCAACTTCTTTATTTTCCATCATTTGGTCTTCTATATCACTGATTCTCTCTTCTGCCTCCTTTATCCTAGCAGTTAGTGCCCCCATTTTTGATTGCACCTCATTAATAGGCTTTTTGATTTCGACTTGGTTAGATTTTAGTTCTTTTATTTCTCCAGAAAGAGTTTCTCAAATAACTTCCATGCTTTTTTCAAGCCCAGCTAGTATCTTTAAAGTGATGATTCTGAACTCTAGATCCGACATCGTACTAATGTCTGTATTGAGTAGGTCCCTGGCAGTCGGTACTACCTCTTGTTCTTTTTATTGAGGTGATTTTTTTCCATCTTGTCATTTTGTCCAGAGGAGAATAGATTATTAAGAGAACAAAATGCTAACCGGTTAACAACATCCCCAGAAAATATACTCTAAACAAATCAGAAAAGACCTGAAGCTGGGTGAAAAGAAAGGGAAAGAGAGAGAAAAAAAAAAAAGAAAAAGATAAAAACAAACAAAAACAGAACAAAAGAAAAAAACCCAGAATATGATCAAATATGATCAGGCTGATGCATAGATCTGTGCCACACACTAGATTTTGGGTGTATTTTGGTCTGTTAGAAGAAAGTGCCTCCCAAAATTTTAAAGAAAGAAAAACATATATGTACAAAAATAAGGGTTGATATGATGAAGGGATGGAATATGACTGTAAAGATGAAAATTATAAAAAATTTTATGAAAGGAATTGATAAGAAGTAGTTTGAAAAAAGAAAGAAGAGGATCTAAAAAAAAAAGAAAAAGAAAGGGAGAGAATATGATCAGGCAGGAGAGTAGAACAAAACCATACACTAGAGATTTAGGGTATATTTTGATCTGTTAGAAGAAACTATCTCAAAATTTTAAAGAGAGAACAACTTATATATATATGCCAAAAATAAGGGTAACTACTATGAAGGGATAGAATATGACTCTAAAGATGAAAAATAAGAATGTTTTTTTAAAAAAGGGATTGATAAGATATTGGTTGAAAAAGGGAAAAAGAAAAATTCAAAAAAAAAAAAGACAGTTAAAAAAAATTAACTTTGAAAGACTAAAGAATCATGGTAAAAAAAGCCATGGATTCTATGTGCAGTATTCCCCTAGTGCTGGAGTTCTGCCGTTCTCATTGATCGGTAAACTTGGTCTTGGCTGACTGTTCTCACTGATCTTCTGGGGGAGGGGCCTGTTGCCGTGGTTCCCAAATGTCTTTGCCGGAGGTGGAATTGTCCCGCCCTTGCCGTTCCAGGCTAAGTTATCTGCTTGGGTTTGCTCTGGGTAGCTTTTGTTCCCTGCAAGCTTTCTGTTCGGCTTTGGAAGATGAGAGTGAAATGGCGTCCTCCCAATCTCCATCCCGGAGGAGCCAACAACTCGGGGCCCCACTCCTCAGTGCATCCCCCAGAGAAAAGCAGTCAGTCACTCCCATCTGGCTGCACTCCATGCTCACCTGGCCTGTGCCCGAGTGTTTCTATCTCTGGCACACGACCCAGTGTGGAGTCTCCAAACCCAGCAGATCCCTGCGGTGTGCTCCCACTCCACTCCTCGCAGGGGAGGAAGGGGAATCTCCCTGGATCTGCCGCTTTTGGGTCCCTGCTGGAAGAGCAGTGGCCCGACTGTGCCGCGGCTCATGGTTTATGGCAACCCTGAGCTGAGAGCCGGCGCCTCCTCTCCATCTCTGCAGCCGGCTTCCCCGCTCCGATACCTGGGAGCTCTGCTGCACTCAGGCACCCCTGGGCTTTCTGTGACCCTGAGGGTCCTGAGACCACACTGTCCCGCGAGGGTTCCACCCCCCACTTAGCCACTGGAGCGACGTCCCTCAGCGGAGCCGACTTCTAAAAGTTCCGATTTTGTGCTCCGTGGCTCTATCACTTGCCAGAAGCGGCTGACGGAGGCCCCTCCCCCACCGTTTATCCTCCCGAATATCGCCTCAGATTCACTTTTCCGCACGTCCTACCTTCCAGAAAGTGGTCGCTTTTCTGATGAGAGAGTTGTTGCTATTCTTTTCTTCGATCTCCTGTTGAGTTCGTAGGTGTTCAGAATGGTTTGATCCCTATCCAGCTGAATTCCTGAGACCAGACGAAATCCAGGTCTCCTACTCCTCTGCCATCTTGCTCTGCCCCCGGAGTAATTTCTGATTGTACTCTTTCTCTCTAAATCCAGATCCATAAAGAACTACTATTGGCTCTGCCTTCAAAATGCACCTATAACCTGTCCACTCTTCACCTCCATCGCCATCACCTTGGTCCAAGTCTTTCCTGGATTACTGTAATAGCCTAGTAATGAGTTCTCCATGTTCTACTTTGTTCAATCCCCCAAATTCTATCTCCATCTATTTTCAACACAGTGATCCTTTTAAATCTTAAATGGGACTTTATCTCTCCTGTGCTCAATATTCTATACGGGCTCCCCATTTCACTCAGAGTAAACACCAAAGTCCTTGCAATGGTCTGTCAGGCCCTATATGATCTGTTTTCTGTTACCTCTCTCACTCATTTCCCCCTACTATTCTCCTGATTACTGGCCCCAGTCACATTAGCATTTTACCATGCACACACAAGACACAGCCTTGGCTGTAGTATTCCCTCTTTCTGGAACACTCTTCCCTCAAACATCCATTTGTCAAATGACCTACTTTGTTTAAGTTCTTGCTCAAATTTCACTTTCTTAATAAGGCAAAGTATGTTCCAGTTTTTAATCATCATTTTAATTAGGGTTAAAAAAAATAGGCCCAGAGGGGTTAAATATCAAGACTATGATTTGAACCTATGCCATTTGATTTGTAGGTAGTTCATTTAACTGCAAACTACAAGTATGGAAGAGTCATAATATTAGCGCTTTATCTTTGTTTTGCATATGGTTGTAAATTAGGGGCATATACATAGAATATGAAGCTCTCTACAGCTGGAAGGCATGAAATGTCTTACCCAAGGCTGACTTTCATGACTGTGGCTTTGCTTTTCAAAGTGTCCCTCTCTTTGAAATGCACTGTTTCTCCCCCTTTCCCACACTTCACACCAGATTTAGTGCCATCTCATCTACCAGGCTTTCCACGTCATCAGATGTTTGGTTTATATTCTACGTCCTCTCCTCATGGCATTCATGCTTCAACCATTATACTCATGAGTTATACTGTGTTTCATCCACTTACATACTTTGTTCTTTGTTTATAAAATAATATGTCCTCGACTAATAATAATAATAGTAACGACTAGTTTGAACATTGGATAAATGGACAAATTATTATCCTAATTGATCTCAGCACAAATTAAATTTTGCATACAACAAGATTTCTACTTTTTTAAAAAAGATTTTATTTATCTATTTGAGTGAGAGAGAATGAGAGAGAGAGAGAGAGAGCATACAAGCGAGGAGGAGGGGCAAAAGGAGAGGGAGAAGCAGTATCCTTTCTGAGCAGGGAACCTGATGTGGGGCTCTATCCCAGGACCCTAAGATCATGACCTGAGCTGAAGGCAGACACAACTGACTGAGTCACCTTGGCGCCCCAAGATTTCTACTTTTTAAAAGCTAATATAAGCGAAATGGCATTTGCATGCTTATATACACACGTGCATGTTTACATACACATACAAACACACAGCTAATTTTGGAAATATGGGGAGCTTATTCCTAATATATTTCATCTCCCCTGACAAACAGTATTTTTAGACATTTGAATCTTTTAATGTGGCTTCTATCTAATAAGTGAGGCACTTTAAAAAAAAAAGTATTCTATGGAAACTGTTGAGGAGTTCTTATTAAAGAAAGGTTTTCAAACATATCAAAATTTCTAGAAAGAAAACCATAAACTTAAAATAAAAAGAATATTTTGAAATAAACTCACCCTTAAGAGCCCAAATGGAGACCGTCCCTTCCACAGAAAATTTTCTCTAGCTATTTTAATAGCCTGTGTTGCTTGCTCCAGATA
Organism: Neomonachus schauinslandi; assembly: GCF_002201575.2. Lineage (NCBI taxonomy): Eukaryota > Metazoa > Chordata > Mammalia > Carnivora > Phocidae > Neomonachus > Neomonachus schauinslandi. The sequence continues at coordinate 73,344,736 of NC_058407.1, read as the reverse complement.
TATATATATATATATATATACACACACACACACACACACACACATATATATATATATATATATATAAAATCACAAACCTATTATGGACTGAATGTTCGTATTCACCCCAAATTCATATGTTGAAATCTTAACCCTCTAGTGTGGCTATATTTGGAGAGGGAACCCATCAGGAAGTCACTAAGGTTAAATGAGGTCATAAGAGTGGGGCCCTGGTCTGATAGGATTGTGGCCTCATGAGAAGAGGCACCAAAGAGCTTGCTTTCTCCACATGCACTACAGAAGGGCCACATGAGGGTGTCGGGAGAAGGTGGCTGTCGGAGTGCCAGGAAGAAAGGCCTCAATAGAAACCACACAGTCCAGAACCTTGATCTCAGACCTTCAGTCTCCAGAACTGTGAGAAATACATTCTTGTTGTTTAAGCCTCCCAGTCCTTTGTTATGGCAGCCCAAGCAGACTTACACAGATACTCTGTTATATTTGCAGTTAATGTTTCACAACACTGATCCATTTTTTGTTTTTGTTTTTGTCTTTTAATTGAGGTATAATCCACATCTAACCTGCCGTTAGTTTCAGGTGTACAACATAATGATTCCATATTTGTATACACTGTGAAGTGATCACCACAGTAAGTCTAGTTGACATCTGTCTCCACACGCAGTCACAGACTTTTTTGCTGTTGTGATGATCACAACACTCATTCTGCCTTCCCTGAATAAATAATAAATTGGAGGAAACAGAAACTGATTCATTTTTCTTGTTCACACACTTAAGCTTGAATTACTTAGAAATAGTAAGCATTTACATTTCTTGAGTAACATGCCATTTTCTTATAAGTGAATCGAAGTTGCTTTTCTTTTTTCTCTTTTTCTCTGTCTTCTCTTGGCAGATTTCAATTGTATTCCTCACCCATTTGGGCTAGAAAAAAATAAGAGGAAATGTCTAGGGCAGGATGAGAACATCTGCTCTTGTTCTTCACTAATACTTTGTTATTTCTCTCATCTGTAATTGTCTAGAATAAGAAGTTAGAAATGCATATTGCTCAAAACATAGAGTGTAGGCAGTGATTTTAGCATATTTGGAATCACAGTTCCCGTTGAGATTTCAATTAAAGCTATAGATGTCACAAAAATGCACATGGTCAAATGCATGCACAATTTCAGGGGCTGGTGGACCTCTTGATGCTCATTCAAGGACTCTCCTAGATGTCCTGGAATCCCAGGTTAAGAACCTCTGTTCAAGGCCATGTAATTTTCTTCATCACAGTAGGTGGGCCTTACCTGAGCTTTCTGTAAAGATTTGGGAAAAGAAAGGTGCTGGAGGTCACATAATCTGAAATCACATTTCCAGTTTCCCACACCAGCACTTCTTATGGGAAGCTCTGAAGTAGGGACATGGGAGCTTCTGATATTGGAAAATTTATACTACTGTGTAAACGAAGAATTCTGAAAGCTTCTTAAAAGGGCCCACTGCTTTCCTGATGAAATCCACAAAGTAGGTTGCCTATGATATTTTTAAAATCATGTGGGAAATATTTCAAGGCCTGATCACAGACTACACATTAAAATGAGTCATCGTGATGACCTATACTTTGAGCCATGGAGACAAACAGCCTTAAGGGAAATCAGAGCTGCTGAAAAGCAACTTGTACATTCTGATATATGTCATGTCATCCTACTAGAAGTAAGGGAGGAGCAGGGATGAGAGGGACTCCTCGAGTTGCTGCACTCACGACCTGCCTCTGGATCTCAGGTTGTGGAAGGACTGCCTCAGATCCTGGTGGGGAGGGGCTCACTCTTTCTCATCTCCACAGGCACAACTGAGCTTGCACGCAAGCTGAGACCCCACGATAGTATGCCTCCCGCCCCCCGCAATTCCACAAGGGAAGGAAAAAGGAAGCCTATGGTATTTATTCTTACTTTTTTTCAGCTCACTTTATAAACTCTAACTTGTAATGGTTTTCATTTGAAGGGAACAAACCAATCCATATTATACAGAATAATAAAGATTTTTTCAACAGTACTTTAATTATAATGAAAGATCTTAGAAAGTCCCTCAGTAACCCTCTTTATTATATTAGATGTTAAAAAGCAAACACATACAAAATGATACAGCTCTTTTGTTGCCAACGGGATGCTCTGATGGACAAAAACATGCATTATGCAGAATATGGATAATAATGCTGCATATGTCTTGATCAAGATATTATTCCTCCTTTCAGAAGTTTATTTCATACCACTCCTTTGCAAGTGTGGCATCAGAGGTACAATGCTTTGATGATGACAAGGTGCTAAAGACACCTTAGATAAGTAGGACAGAAATTTTTCACGCATTCGGTATTCTGAAGAAAAGGAATTTTTTTTTTCTTTTGCAGAGAACAAGTTCCTTTCCCAGGTGTTCTGAAATAACATCTTTGATGCTGCACAAGCAGTATTTTCTTATACGCATGCAGCAGAAATCTCAGTTTCTCCTGAGTCCTATGCTATTTATGAATGCAAATAAGAAATAGAACTTCCCTTCCCTAATTGCACCTGGCAAATAGTCAGAATGACAGATTGGGAATGTTCTTAGTCAGTTCTTTAGGCAGAGCCAAACACGCTGACACCCAACAATTAAACCTTCACTTGCCCCTCCCACACAAACCATCACCATCACTGTCATCATCCCTTCCGCCACTGAGAAAATACCTGAGCTACCTACATCTTCTCCGGGTGCCTCTGGCTTCACTTCCTGGCTTCCTCCTTTCAATAAATATACGTCGATATCTATGCTTTGGGATTTTAAAGTCTTACCAGTTTTAAGATATTCCACCTATAACTTTGGGCAGGAAATACAACTATGTGTTTCAGATTATTTTCTAAGAGTCTTTGTGAGCTTGATTCGTGGAAAGAACATTGATTTTGAATCCTGATTCTGCTAATTGTGTGACCTTAGAAAAACAATGTCAGTTTTTTGAGCCTGTGCTTTCGGATCTGTAAAATGGGAGTAGTTATGTTTGTAATACCTTGCTCACGGACTTACTGTAAGGACAAACAGTAGAGAACATATATGAAGGTACTTGGTAAACCAAACGCTGCTTTTTAAATAATAATAATATCGTTATTATTTCTATAGTTCATAACTCCTCACTTCTACAGACAAATTAAAGGTTGAATTTACATCTGCCAATTGAAGCATTTTGTATTTGCACAATAGCATGAAAAAGCTCCTTTTTATTTAATACTGTGTGCCTTTATCTTCATGTAAGTTAGCAGAAAGTTGCTGGCTAGAGCAGTCCTTGGTCAAGTCTATGGAATAAGCCAAAGATCTAGATTAGAATAAGGCTGTTTTTAATATATAGTAATTCTTCACTCCAATATTTTTAAATCATTGTCAAATTTTATCAATCAAAAGAGACTATTTAAATCAACATTTTTCTGGCCCAGGACCCAGAAATATAGAAATCTTGGGTGATAATTATCTTTTTTTCTTTCTTTTTTCTGTGATCAACACTGTAGCATAAATTCAGCTAATTTTCATTATTTTTAAAATTATTTATTTATTTATTTGTCAGAGAGAGATAGAGAGAGAGCAGAAGCAGGGGGAAGTGGCAGGCAGAGGGAGAAGCAGGTTCCCTGTTGAGAAGGGAGCCCAGTGCGGGAGGATCCCAGGACTCTGGGATCACGACCTGAGCTGAAGTAAGATGCTTAACTAATGAGCCACCCGGGCATCCCCAGTTAATTTTAATTGTTAATTGGTAGACATTTGTGCCTCAATTTTATTCTCTATGAACTAAGAGTAATGCTAATACTTCACAGGTTTGCTGTGAAGATTTAAAGAAGTAACAGAGTTAAAATGCTTAGAACTCTTCAGGAACAAGTAAGCACCAATAAAATATCACTACTTTTGTATTAATATCATTCATTCACTCAACAAATTGATAGATCACCCACTATGTGCAAGGTGCTATTCTAAGGGTTTGGGATATAAAAGTCAATGGACAAAGATTCTAGCTCTCATGGAGTTTATATTCTAGTTTGAGGAGGAGAGAGACAAACAATAATCAATAAGCATAATAAAAAAGAGAGTATGATAATTGCCATGGGAAAAGTGTAGAGAAGGGTGAGGGCTAGCTATCAGGAGTGCTGGAGATCAGAAATGGGAGATTAAGAAATTATATAGAATAGTGAGGGTAAACCTAATAGAGAAGATACCTGCAGTTTGAAAGAAGGTGTCAGCCATGTGCATATTTATCAGAAGAATGTTCCAGATAGGGGCGCCTGGGTGGCTCAGTCTTTAAGCGTCTGCCTTCAGCTCAGGTCATGATCCCAGGGTCCTGGGATGGAGCCCCACATCGGGCTCCCTGCTCAGCGGGAAGCCTGCTTCTTCCTCTCCCACTCCCCCTGCTTGTGTTCCTGCTCTCGCTGTCTCTCTCTCTGTCAAATAAAGAAATAAAATCTTAAAAAAAAAAAAAAAGAATGTTCCAGATAGAGGAAACAGCCAGTGGGAAAACCCTAAAGCAGGAAGGTGCTTATCATATGCAGGAGTAATCAAGAGCTCAATGTGACTAGAGCAGGAGAACAGTGATAGGAGATGAAGTCAGGGAGAGAATTGAAGATAAAACCACATTAAGACCATGTCAATCCCTGGAAAGACCCGCACTCAGGAGCAATTGGAGGGTTTGGAGAAAAGGGATGATGCCTTCAGGCCGATGTTTTTAACAGGATCGCAGGGCCTGTTGTGTTGTGGCCGTGCCCCCAGCACATGAGGGCAGATGCAGGAAGACCAGCCAGAAAGCCATGAGAGCAGATGGGGGGAGGGCGATGGGGGCCTGGACCAGGGATAGCAGTGGGCGTGGTGATAAGTGTTTGGGTTGTAGATATATTTTAAAGGTAGAGTCAGTGGGATCACCTTATAGAAAATAATTCTTACAACACTTCACGTCAGTTTCTATACTGCAGAAAGTCCCAGGAGCAATCAAACTGCAAGGATTTGGAAGCTCTCAAAAGAAAGGTGGGAGTTACCTATAAAGACTGATATGAGCTCTATGTCCACAGCTTCTGTCATGAAAAAGATAACCAAAAAAAAGGGTTTGATTATTTTGTGAAGCAGAGAGGAGACTATTGTCGAATATTGATTTGGTGTCCCACAAATTATGCGACTCCCAGAGAGACGAAGCAGAACACAGATGCAAACCCACGAAAAGAGGGAGAATTCTACACAACTGAGGGTTGCTCTGTATAACTAAGAAAACCTCTGGTTTAGTGCAGAGTGTGCAAGCTGGCCACATGTGAATTCTGTTCCACTAGTTACTGGCCTCAGTTTCTTCATGTGTGAGGTGGGGATGATAATAAGGTTAGTAAGGAACTTACAGGGTTGCTTTATGGGTTTTTTTTTTTTTTTAAGATTTTATTCATTTATTTGACAGAGAGAGACCGTGCGAGAGAGGGAACACAAGCAGGGGGAGTGGGAGAAGGAGAGGCAGGCTCCCCACGTGGGGCTTGATCCCAGGACCCTGGGACCACGACCTGAGCCGAAGTCAGATGCCCAACGACTGAGCCACCCAGGCGCCCCTTGCTTTACATTTTAAATGAATTATTTTAAGAAAAGGGCTTAGAGTAGTACCTAGCAATTAGTGTTATATGTGTTAGGCATTATTTTATGTGTGTGTAGGGGGGAGGGGTGAGTTGCAGAGGTGGGGTCTCTGTTCTACGTAGATCTTTCATTGCTATTTTGTACTTCCATTACTCAGTACTAGTTTATTAAGATTTGGATGATTGGACTCTGAAAGACTGATTCATGTTCAACAAACCCAAATGAATTTTATTCATAAGCCAAAAAAACAACAACTTGGTTATTTTCTCTGAAGTAAATGCTGCCAAAGGGACCAAAAGTACATGTCAGCAAGTATAGAATTCTTTTCCAAACCATTCCCCCAACAATGGAGGAAAAGTATCAGTAAGTAAAAAGATGCTTAGACGACTTGAAGAAATATTTTTACAAAGTTATGGTAACCTCCTGGGCCACCATTTCCTGAAGGGCTGCTTAACAAGGAAACAGGAATCCGAGTGTCAGCCAGCCACTCAGTGAAGACAATTTCTAGACAGCAAGGGGGGATTACAAAATTACCATTTTTTCCTCAGGGTTCCCAATTTTAGCATTTCTAGTTCACGACAGTCTGTGTCTCTTCTCTAATTACAAAAATCCTCTCCATCACTTTAATGTGTCTCCAAGGTTTGCTGTCATTTCCAGGATTTCAACTTACTTTATACTAATTTTACTCATTATATTTGAATTGACAGTTTCCTGATTGCCTGGTAATATTGAGAGGTACACACTCACCTCATTAATCGTATACACATAAATCATATTTTCAAGTGTTATTTCTTGAGAGATATGGGTGGTCAGCTAATCAATCTCATGCATGAGCGAATTCTAGTTAGCTCCATTTTAAGAAATTATTTTTCCCAATTGTGAGTCTCTGACTTTGTATCTTAAGAGTGTTTTATTCTGAGATGCATTCTTTATTTTCATCAATTATGAAAGAAAGGAATAGAAACAAAAAGAAAACAAAAGTGCTATCCAGAGAAAGAACATGTTTCTGCTTGATATCACTTAATGAGATGGCATTCATAAACTACTGCAAGTTTGCAACTGTCTATATTAAATCCATCAGATTCACCGTGGGAGCCATATTCCAAGATGATCTCAAGATGATACCTCAAAAGTCCCAAAGTGACCAAAAGAGCAGAGTTAGTTTCTTTTAATCCTTAATCATTCTTCCTGTAATTCCATTTTTCTCCTCATTTGTTTTAAGCTCACCCAGATAGTTTTGGTTTTCTTTGGAGTATTCCCAAGCATTTATTTTAATGAATACAATTAAAATTTTATTATGTGATCCACAGGGTTCATCCAAATTTGGCACCGCTTTGGAAGTTTCAATCATTTTCCTGGGCAAAAAGGAACTCTGTTGAGAAGATAAAATACGGATTTCAGCAATAATGATGTTGCCTTGGCTTGTGAAAGTACTAATTAGTGTTGTGGGAAAACACATCATTAACTTTTAATAATATTTCCTGGAACAGAAAATCTGGCAGACCATATTTATGCTTTTTTTATGACAAATTTAAAAGGAAGATATGTGCATATTTACACAATAATAACATTATAAGGAATCATTATTATTATAAAAGAAAGATGAATATCAGAAAGTAAAATTAATTTTATATACATTATTATTTTATTATTAGATATTATTAGATTATTATATTAGAACCATTTAAAATAATGTTCATTGGATCTGATGTTCTGATTCCATAAGTTACTCATATATACGATGTTTGATTTAAAGGCACTGCACTCATATCTTATCAATGGTTGGGAATATAAAACAATATTGTTAAACAAACAAAAAAATTCTCCATTCCTACATAGCACAAAGAGCACAATTTATTACTGGGGAAGCATTGTCATTTTTATATGCATGTAAGTTAGCATGAAAGTGAGTTTAAACTCTGGGCAGAATTTCACACAAATTTACAAGGTAAAGCAGAAGAAAGAACCACAAAAACTTCTTTTATCTCCTTGCGAGATAAGTAGATGCACCTTGCGTTGTCTCCTGTGAGGCTCATGACAAAATGAATTAATTTTGGAAGCATGTGTTTACAGTTCCAAAGATCTGAAAGGCCCATGACCTTGCATGGTGAAATCACAAGTTCAAGCCTCTTTGGGGGCCTATCATTTTCACAAGTACACACCCTAAGGAGGAGGAGATAGGGAAGCAGTTGTCTACTTCCTCTTTATTAAACAAAGATAATTTTATCATTTTACGCTTACATGACTAAGAAGAGCAATTTGAATGATATTTATTAAGAAACTGAGTACCAAAGGGACTCTATGTATATGTATATAGGCAATATATATGTATATATGTAGGTATGTATAAAAATATGCCTTTCCATTTATCTTTCTTCCTTTCTTTTACTAATTAATAACTTTAGTTACTGGATCATGAATGATAAATATAATTAACTTTACAAAATTTTAATATAAGTAGTCAACATATGATTGAAATCGCTTTCCAAATATTTGGAAGACATTTGTATGGTTACACCAATTATACTATCCATTGATTAATTTAGGCCCAAAAAAGAATATGCATGTGAAGCCATTCAATTTGTGCAAGAATGATTTAAAATGAAGATTCAGAACAAGGTGCTTGACAGTTCTCTCCTAAAAAATATGAGCATAAAATTAAAGTTTTAAAAATAGTAGAAAGGAGCATAATTATCGTTATATCCATATGGTATGATATTATTGATACCTGGAAAATCTAGGATAATTTAATAAGGTAATGAATATCACAATTAATATTCAAAAATAAGTTATTTTTTATTAACTAAAAATAACCAGTAAAAAATTTTAATGGAAATTGTAAAAAAAAAAAAAGCCATTTAAAAAAGCAAAACAACTCACTCAGCAAATGCATACAGAAAGAGGGGCACCTGGGTGGCTCAGTCGGTTAAATGTCTTTCTTTGTCTCAGGTCATGATCCTGGAGTCCCGGGATCGAGCCCCACATCCAGCTCCCCTGCAGGGAGCTTGCTTCTCCTTCTGCCTGCAACTCCCCCTGCTTGGGCTCTCTCTCCCTTCTCTGTCAAAAATAAAATCTTCATTTAAAAATGCATATGAAAACATACACAAGCCTTATGAAGAAAAGTATGAAAATCTATTAAGGGGCATAAATATTTCTGCGATGGAGAAATATAACTTATTCTTGGCAAGGAAGATTCAACTCTATAAAGATATGACTTTTTGAATTAATTTGTTAAGTGAAAATAGCAAAGGAACTTTTTCTGACTGAAGAAAGTGTTTGTGTAGTTCACCCAAAAGTATATATTTCTGAGAAGTCAGGAAATTTTGAAGTGAGAAATGTTTAGTTCTTTCTCTCTTTGCTTATAATCTTAGCAATGAAAATAGTGTGGTCCTGCAAGAGATATAAATTAGATAAGCAACAGAACAGAATTTAAATATAAAAAACGATGAACTTAAATGTAAAAACTAAAACCAAAATTGTAGGAAAATATGTTTTAGAAATAGAATTTAGATGAGAAATTCTTTTTTTAAAAAAATTTTATTTTAGAGAGCATGCACGCGAGTAGGGGCAGGAGCAAAGAGATAGGTGCAAGCAGACTCTGTGTTGAGCGTGGGAGCCTCACACAGGGCTCAATCTCATGACCCCCCATGACCCAGAGATTATGACCTGAGCCAAAATCAAGAGTCAGCCGCTTAACCAACTGAGCCACCCAGGCACCCCTAGATGAGAAAGGTCTTTCTAATATATCACTAAAGCTAGAAAGCACAGGAACTTTCAAAATAAATTTTATTTACAAAATAAACAAACAAGATTTTTAAACTTCTTTATGGCAAAAAATACATCCTTAACAAAATTGTAAGACAAATTCTAAATTAGGAGAAAATCATATTTGCAGCACATCTGACAAATATGCAATGAACTTTTATCAATCAACAGAAAAAAGAACCCAGAATACACAGCCAACTCATGAGAAATGTAATTTTAATATTATATATATTTATTTATTTATTTATTTTTAAAGATTTATTTATTTGTTTTAGAGAGAGAAAGCATGAGCAGGGGGAGGGGCAGAGAAAGAGAGAAGCAGACTCCCCACTGAGCATGGAGCCCCGAGGGGGAGGCTCCACATGGGGCTCGATCTCACCACCCTGAGATCATGACCCAAGCCAAAATCAAGAGTGGAACACTTAACCGACTGAGCCACCCAGGTGCCCCTGGAGAGTGGTTACTTTATATGCTGCTGGTGGGACTATATATATTCTTTAACAACTTCTGAAGCAATATGACAATAAACATCAAAAGTATTAAAACATGAAAATTTTTGACCCACCAATTTCAAATCTAGAAATTTCTTTCTGCAAAAAGCCCTGTGAAGCAGGTGCTATCCCTATCATGGACAAGGTCCATGAAGATCATGGAAGTTGGAGCAGTCACTAACTAGAGAGCCACAGATATCCTTGCTTTGACTCAAAAAGTGTTTTTGCTTTATTTTAAATTTAGGCCAACAGCTAAAATTTGAATGTTTCACCTAAAAATAGTGGGTTCCTGGTTTCTCTCCGAATTCAGAGGGGCTGGCATATTGGAGCCAGAGATAGCCTTAACTATGGCTAGCTGGAACCAAGTAGCACCTGCCCCTTTGAGACAGGGTTTGTGCTAGAAGGTCCATCCCAGACCCTATCACCTCTACACTTGGCCCATTTCATTCACTTATATCAATTTGACCTTTGGATTTGCAGTTTCTGAGTTAAGGTATTTGCTAATCAACAGAAGACAGACAATTCAATTTTGGCTCTTCTACCTTCAAGTCTGAGATACAACTGCATTTTTGTCTAGAAAAAGTCTACTTTTTCATTTATGATTCTTCCTTGATCCCTGGTCCTGGGTCATGACTTCTCCAGTGGTTTTATAATCTTATATTTCCTAACTCAAACATTTACTTTTTGGTTTGGGGCCTGGAACTCTGAAGAAGAGACAAGTGTAGGCCAGTTTGGTGGAATTTTCAGTTTATCAAATGAATTGCCTCTGTATGTAGTGGCAGTTCCTGGCTCTCCTCATCAGATACTTTTGTAATTACTCTCTCCCAATTCATTATAGATTTGCTTCGGTTGGAGACTCGATCCATTAACTCTCAGTTTCATCAGCAGCTCCAGCAAGATTTTCAGTCTGTCACTCCTTCTTAAGCTATGACTCTCCGTGCTGGGGATTTTCTCTTTTTTTTCCAAATAGTAACGTAGTCTGATTTATATTGGAAATCTGTCAAATTGCATTAAACAGTTCTTGATTGAATGAGCAGTTTCCAAGCCTCTTTCCCGCAGCAGTCACAGAGCAGAACTGCACAATCTGTTTGGCTAGTCTCAGGCAGGTGTTTTTGTCTTCACAAAAGTTCGTTCTTTATACCAGTCTGTCTGGAGATTGAAATTTTTCTCAGGAGGATTATGAGATGAAATCAAGGAGAAACAGGTTTTTTTTTTTCTTTCTTTTTTTCACACCAGCAACTGTACTTCGTGCTTATCAGTTAGCCCAAACCCTGCCCACTTAGTAGCTCAGCAAAACTGAAACTATGGTTCTTGAACTGCAGTGTGCAAGGGGCTGGGGGGGGGTGGGGGGTGGATGACGAATCCTGAGCTCAGAAAATGAGGTGCTTTTAAAAGAAACACGTAAATAATAGAAAAGCCTAATATGTAACCACCGTCGTTCTGAGTTGGTAGTTAAACCTTGGACTTTGATGATGCTCATAAATGTCTTTTGGCAAAACAATTTTATGGTAAAGGATTGGGCTTGGGGGGGGAAATTAGAGGACAAGACACTTTATTTTACACATAAGGAAACTTATGCCAAAGACAGTTCAGGGACACACTAACCAACCCACAGCTGCTAAATAAGTACAGCAATGGTAAGAATACTAATCCTGTGCATTTGGATCATCATATAAGCTATGCATCATTTAAAGCACAAAACTCCTATCTTCCAGAAGCTTAAAATCAAGAAGGGAACACGGCACATGCACACACACACACCCTAAAACAAATACCACATGAAGACAGCAGCCTTCCTCCAGATTAACAAACCCTAGTGGAAATGTGTCAACCAACAAACTCTGATGTGTTAACCAGAATAACATGTAGGAAAAGAAGACCAGGCCATTCAAAAGAGAAAAGTCAACAACTAGCAATAAACATGATCATTAATTGTGAGAAAATACAAGTAAAACAATACATTTTGCATTTGAGAAGTGGCAGCTTCTGTTTGATGGGACTTGGGTGAGTTTGAATGTGAAGCATTCTTACAGGTCAGTCTCTGCAGGCTGAGAGGGCGTTGGGAAAAGCCAAAATTAAGTGGAGGATGCGGGACAGATCAAAAGAAAGGACCTCAGCTACAGAGGTTAGATCCAGAAAAGGTAGCTGGGTGATAGAAAGCTCCTCAGGTGACGTGTTTTGCCATGATCAACATACATATGTCCCATCTTGTGAACGGAGATTGTTGATAAGAGACATCCCAGGTGCAACTTCTCTTCATAATGCAAGAGAAGAGGGAAAATGTGAGAAGATCCCCCGTATGTAGCAGGCTCCTGCCATTCACGTGGCAGCTGTGGGAAATGGTCCAGCTCTGGGGGAACAAGGCTGGCAGAGGGGAAGCCATGCAGTCTTTGAGGAATGAGATCAACCAATTGTGGAAACATTTTTTGACCATGTGGATAAAGGTGGAAGGTGGAACAATTCTAAGAAATTAGGTGATAGACGGACAATCCAATAATGGCTCACTACATAATGAACAGGTTTTACGACTTCCATATGTCCAGACAAGGTCCAGTTTATGTGATAATGACAAGTATGAAAAAAAATATCAAATAAAAAATGCCTCATGTTGTTCTTGGTCCACAATAGATCTTCAGTAAATGTTAGTTCCCTCTGAAACAAGGGAACATATTGGTTTCCACTAGTCCTAAATACCAACACGTGCACATTCATCCACACTAGATGGTTCTGTGTGCATTACCCCCATGTTGTGATTATTTTTGTTATGATGAAGCAAAAGGTTTTAGCTCACTGATTTTCAGACATGAAACAATTTTATATATTTTAACATCTATGCATAAATCCCTCTTTCTATTTATTGTCTCACTTGAGAACAGTTAGATGTGCTTGTCATAAAGAAGCAGATTAGGGGATGGGAAAGGAGACTGGGGGTTAGGAAAGTTCTGTGGAAGAGTATTGCTTTTCCTTACAAGCCATTCTAAAAAAGATTTGAGGGGTTACCAGTGCACATATATTACTGTGTTTAAAAGAAAAAAAGATGGCATGGTGGAGGTTCCACCACCCTTCTCCTGGTATGGTTAGGCATGGGGGATATTAAAAATATTTAACAAATCTTATGGTTCTACTAGTCAACATATAAATCAATAAAAACAAAAAAAAACGCTTACGTTCCAATTTATTTTCTAAATGAGCTAAATTCTATATTAGAAACTATACAAATTACATATATAGGCTATGTGATTTTAAATATATATGTGTTTGTCAATTGGAAATGTTTCAGTGTTTTAACATACCATTGTTCTCCAAGACGATGTAGATCTGCATGATCGGGCCCTCTTACCATTGCTGTACTTATTCAGCAGCTGTGTGTCAGTTAGTTACTTAGCCTCTTTATTTGCCGGCTGCCTCCACCACTCTGCTCTCCAGCCTCATCAAACTGCTCTCGTCTCCTTCAATGTGCCCTGCTGCCTCATTCCTCCCTGCTTTTCCCACACCACTTCCCTTGCCCGGGATAGACTCAGCCGAAGCTTCCTGCCTGGCCAATGTCTCATCATCTTTCACAAGCTATTTCGTGCCTTTTTTTTTCAATGAATCTTGGCTCTCCAGCATTGGGATCCTGGTTCATTCCTATCTCTTTCCCAGTGATAACTGAGTTGGTGATTTAAGGCATCATAAAACTCCTAGAATAGTATTATAAAGCTGGGGTCCATCATTCGAGCACGTGGACACCTTCGGCATGGATGAGAGTGTCCCAGCTTGTGCCACCGCATGAGCGGTCGTATCAAACATACAGAAAACCCTTGCTCCTGGTGTAATTTGAGGTTCATAGACCTTCTGTAAAATATTTGGACGGGGACCTGTACTGATCTCCAATGAAATGCGGCTGATGCTAAGCCAGTGGCAGCCAACAACACTTGCCTCCCTCTGCTATCTCTGCTGCATGCTCTCCCCCAAGCTAAAAGGATGAATGAACAGAATAACTCAAGGACACATGCAAAAGAGCTTGTGAAACAAGAGGAGTGCCACTGCTGTGGAGACCCAAAGAGCTTCGTCTTTCCAGGAAAGAGCAAAAGGAAAACAATTTTTTTTTTTTTCAGAAGGAGATTTGTTTTCTGAAGAAGATTCCAGCATTTGTGACTTGTAAAGAAGGAGCCAATTGGGCGCCTGGGTGGCTCAGTCGGTTAAGCGACTGCCTTCGGCTCAGGTCATGATCCTGGAGTCCCGGGATCGAGTCCCGCATCAGGCTCCCTGCTCGGCGGGGAGCCTGCTTCTCCCCCTGACCCTCTCCTCTCTCATGCTGTTTCTCTCTCGCTCGCTCTCCAATAAATAAATAAATAAAATCTTTAAAAAAAAAAAAAAGAAGGAGCCAATTGAGACCTTAAGGCAAGTTTTAGGAGATCTGTGACATGATGCTAAGTGTCTGATAGATAATAATTTAACAATTAAACTACCGAGAGTTCTCTAGGGTGACTTTTTTAACACTTGTCGGGACTTCTGCCGAAAAACAAAATACTTTCAATGGTTCTACAACTGCAACCACTTCTAAATATTTGTTTGGAATTGCACATTAGCCATCCCAGATTTGTATTCATAATAAAATGAAGGGCAAGCCAGATGGGATTCTGAATGCAAAAACACACATTTCTTCTATTTTGAATTACCTGTGGTTGAGGGAAATTACCAAACAAGTTAGGTTTCCTTAGTTCCACTTACCACAGTCCTTCCTCCATGCCCTGCTCCCCTTCTCATCCTTCATGTGGTGGAATTAAGCCAAGGGAAGGATCTAGAAGCACAGTGATAGAGTGGTTATCAGGCAAAATTACTCAAGTTGTGATATCAAATCATAAATACAAGAGGAAAATGAGTGAATAAATTTTGTTTCATTTTATCTTCAAGATAATATTACTTCTTACTGTGCAATTTCCAGTGCATTCTTCAGAATAATTTTACGTTTTTTCAGCACATGATGTTTTACCATTTCCCTGAGAAATTTTGCTTGTTATCTTCAGAAAAAATATGTTCTGCGCAGTTTTCTTTTGACTTTCCTAATTATTCCCCTGTAAGAGTATATCTACTTACATTTATTCTCTTTGGCCCTGTCGTGAATAGGTGAAGCACCTTCCTACTTCCTTTTCCAAAAACCGGTTCTGCTCAGTATTTGTATTTCTATACTACTTGGGCTAAAGGACCAGCTCATTTCCAGTCTTTTATGCGTTAATTTTTGAAATTTATTTTCTGAAATCTTCTGGCAAAGAAGTTTATGGATATGTGATGCTGAGAGGGGGACAATTTAAAATACATTTTGGGGCGCCTGGGTGGCTCAGTCGGTTAAGCGGCTGCCTTCGGCTTGGATCATGATCTCAGGGTCCTGGAGTCAAAACCCGCATTGGGCTCCCTGCTCAGTGGGGAGTCTGCTTCTCCCTCTCCCTCTGCTTCTCCCCCCCATTTGTACTCTCTCTCTCTCTCAAGTAAAATAAAATAAAATAAAATAACATCTTTAAAAAAATAAAATACATTTTGCAAAGTATTTTTTTAATGACCAGTTCTGAGGTGTACTATCAGCATGGGCAGGACTGGCTCCTTTCTGCCTCAGAGATCACCATGGAGAGTTTATGTCTCCATGTATCATCAGTCTCACATGCAGGCAAAGTAAGCATATTACCTAGGATGATGTCAGGGAACTAAGGCGACCCCATATTCTTCCAAATGTTTATCTCACCAATTCCCTAAAAGTCTTGTTTTTGTTTTTTTAAGATATTTTTAAAGATTTTATTTATTTATCTGTCAGAGAGAAAGAGAGAGCACAAGCAGGGGAGCAGCTGAGGGAGAGGGAGAAGCAGGCTCCCCGCAGAGCAAGGAGCCCAATGTGGGGCTTGATCCCCAGACCCTGGGATCATGACCTGAGCTGAAGGCAGATGCTTAACCGACTGAGCCACCCAGGCATCCCCCCCAAAGCTTTTTAATTCTTCAGCTAACAGCTAAGCCTCTAGTTCCAGAAGAAACATTAAAATTTAACTAACCTAAGAGAAATGGACAAACCAAAATGCAAAGGTATGAGAGATTAATCTCTCTTTCATGAAGTAAAGTCTTGAGGAGCAGAGGGAAGGCATAGGACTGTCACACAGCTATAATGGGCTCAATGGCAGGACTTACAAAGTGAGAAATGACACGAAGGGAATCTTGGAAAGTTAGAAGAAATTATATATATATAGTGAACAAAATGTATGTGTGATTTTCAGGATTCCTGGCTGGCAGACTTTATTTAAGGTTTTTATTTTTAGTCACTTTCCACTTGTTTCAAAGCACTTTTCTCTTCTAACCAGAAAGAAACCATGGTAGCTACCTGAGCCCATATGTCCTTTGTTTTTCTTTTCCTTTATTATTTTTTCTTCCCTCTAATGAGAACTCTTCTCTTCATGTCAGAGACAAACATTTACCAGGCATTGTGCCAGGTGGTAGAGTTTCTAGAAATAACACACCATCTCTGATCTCAAGGAACCGAAGCAATATTCATTCATTCAATCGATGCACACAGAGTTTCCCATCAGGATTGTCATCTCTTAGTCCTAAGTATGAAATTCAGCTCAGAGCCACCAGACATTTGAGAAAAAGTTTCTACCATAAAAGAAGTGGAATATAACAGTCACAACCAAATCACCAAAAAGAAAGAGTAAATAACAGAAGGAAGAGTCGATATTATAACTAATGTTGCTTGGTAGGCATGTTATTGCATTTATAAAAAGGAAAGAGGAGGATGATATAGAAAAACCGAAGAAAAACCAGGAAGAGAACACTTGGATTAAAATCACTATACACAATTGTTTAAAGTAAATAAAATTTGGCAAGTAATTTGAAGAACACATGTAAAATAGCAGAGAGAAGATCAGAAACTTAGAGCACCATCCATAACATCCTGCATCTGAAGAGCAGCAATTCCAAAGAACAAGAATAATAGAAACAGAGGGGTGAAAATGCAAGGTTATCTCCTAGAACCCAAGGGCATATTTTTGCAGAATAAAAGAACACTATGTGCTCGAGTATTAAATGAGAAAAAGACCCATTCCAAGGCACAATTTTGTGAAATATTGAAACAAATTGAAGACTTTTCAAAACTTCCAGATAGAAAAATGAGGTCATATAAAGGACAGAGAATAAGAATAGAACCAATTCTCCTGACAGCTATAATGCATCTAGAAGATACTAGAGCAATGCCTTAAAATTAGTAAGAAAATGATTTTAAAACCTAGGCATCTATATTCGGCTAAACTATCAACCAAATATAAGGGGAGACTATAGTCTTCAGTGGTACAAAGTCTCAAATGGAACTTGAATGGAGAATGGGCTCCATCAAGTCAAAGGTGCAAATAAATACAGAGAAAGTCAAGGAACCCAAGAAATGGAGAACGTAGCAGAGGAAATAGGTAAAGAGAATTCCTCAGTATTCTGCAAAGAGAAGTCCCAGAAACCCAGTGGTACAGCAGCCTGAAGAGTTGTCAGCCAATATTTGGCAGTAAGATGGAGGCCTCCAGGAAGAATGGATTCAGAACAAAAAAGAATAATCAGAGAAGAAGTAAAATGAGGAGGAGGGGAGAAATATATACAAAGGATGCTTGGATTACCTAGCAAGTTTAACCAGGTGGAAAATTAGGAATTAAAAGTAAGTAATAAGTTATTAGAAGATTTGGGAAGATTTAGCCAGATAAGCAAAGAAAGCTAAGCAAATGAAAGAAAGAAGGAGGAGGAGAAGGGGGCAAAAGGAAGTGAAGGAGAAGCAGCAACCACAGTAAATTACTGGTCATGACAACAGCAAAAGTACAAGACACGGCATGCAGTCACATTCTACTACTCAGCTCCGTGATGAACAGTGCCTGCTTGTCCTGATGAATATAAATTTAATAAAACGAGTGAACTCTTTAATGTAATTATTGGGGTAGGCTAATAAAAGTATGTGTGAAGAGTGAAATCCTTGTTTTCGATAGAAAGAAGTCAAAAATGAGTATCTAAACTTGAGCCATTACGGAAGAACCGTTTAACTATGCTATTTTCAAATATGGAAGTAGATACTAGAATAGCTAAGAGTAAGAAGTGCTAGTCTCTGTAAGGGAATATTGTGAAAGACTTTGAAATAGACCAAAGGGGTGCCTGGGTGGTGCAGTGGGTTAGGTGTCCGATTCTCGGTTTTGGTTCAGGTCCTGATCTCAGGGTCATGAGGTTGAGTCCCAAGTTGGGCTCCAGACTCAGTGCAGAGTCTGCTTGTCCCTCTCTCTTTGCTCCTTCCCCTGCTCGTGCTCTCTCACTCACTCTAAGATAAATAAATAAATCTTAAAAAAAAAATTGCCAAAAATCATTAGGGGACTTCAATAGAGAATTCTGCACTGCTGAAAGCGTATCATTCGTGGTTATAAGATCCTATAGGGTTTGTATCTTTTGTTGTCTTTTACTTGTAGAGGTGGAAGTAATTTGTAGGAAACAGCAATGCAAATAATTTCTGATGGTCTTGTGTATTTGTTTTGGGGGAGTCTTCTTTATACTGGTCTCCTCATTAGTTAATGAGTTAGATCAAATCTTTGATCTATGTTCATTTTATAACTGGATGAGAGTGTGATTTTATTACTTTTTGAAAATTATTCTTTACCATCTGTGGGGGTGGCCATTAGTGACAGGAGGAGTGAGGCACAGGAGTTCTGATTTTCAAGGCAGGCTTTTCTTCTGTTTGACTTTCTAACTCAGCACACATTGTTTTGATCAAAATAATTAAATTTTAAAAAATAATTTTTCAATATCCATCATGGAAATTAAAATATTAAAAAATGATGAGAACTGTGTAAAATGCTTAGCACTCTTGAATGGAGATATTTTTATGTAATGGGCAGAAGTAATTAAGTTGAGAGTGAGGCAGGTGAGTGAGCTTAAGGAACTCAGAAGCATATGGCTGCTCAGGGCTTCTTAGGAAAAGTACAAGAATCAGGACACAGTGTTTAACCAAATGCTGCTAAAGTCAGAACTTCCAAAAACTTTTGCATATTTTGTCATTTGGTTTGCTCAAAACTAAATAATATCCTCTGAATCGGATTTTTCTTGCCTCATCATCCGGTAGGAAAACTCCCCTTCTTTTTGCTCCAACTCCACTGTGATGCTCCCTTTTCGTTTTGCCCAATTGTTTTTCTCACATATTCTTAGCTGCATCACTTATGACTTAGTAGTTCCCCATGTGAACTTCAGACACGGTCTTTTTACTCTTCTGGACTCTCCACACAGTGTGTCCCCGGAACACCACCTAGCAATTGTCTAGCAAAGGAAACCATGGGCGTGAGCCACATCAAATGACAATCTCATGCCACACTGTAGGATAAAAATACCATCAGGACCAGGACAAAGTATATCGTCCTTGTGTCTAACACAGAATGAAAGGTATTCAGGCAAGAACTGTGCCTCCTCATTGACGTTGTGTACAGCACAGAATATGCCAACAGGAATGGATCAGAAAGAATTAATTCCACTTACTGCAAAAGTATCCAGCATGCTCTCAGCCAAAGGAAAGAAACAAAAGAGCATGAACTTCAGTCTCAAATAAAGAATATATTTTATAAATATCTGACTTTGGATTACAGTATTTGGCAACTCATACAAATGAAAAGAGGTCTTCAAGCTGTTTTATCTACGTAAAGTAGCTGGAGCCTCAGAGAGCTATTTTATTTAAAGGAGTTTGCTTATCTGACAAGTTTGCCAAAGTCCTAGTTAAACGTGTGCATTTCACATTCACTCCCAGTGACATCAAGAGATCCGAATCTTCTTTTTCTCTTTCTTTGCCTGTCAGTGCTCGGTCGCACTCATTTTTGAGGTCAGTACTTTTCATTCCAGATAAGCCAGAGAAAAGAATTGTTAAGTGTGAGCAGTCTCCGCCTGCAAGCTTTGTTTATAAACAGAAACTAAAGAACCTCAATGAGGATATTTTACATGGTAAATGGCTGACCTCAAAGTCTTTCCGAGACTCTGATTTAGATGATATCTAACTTCTCTGCTGACTGCACATCCAGCAGAACGAAGCAATGCGTCTGTAAATGAAGACGCTGGAGGAACAGCTATTGCGGAGTGAAACACAGAAATGGGGGCGAGGGTGAGGCTTTGTCACGGCCAGGGAGTGAATCCTCACCGGAAGAGAGAGAGATTCCTGCAGTTCAAATTCTGCTTTCTTTCTTCAAGGACGAAAGATTGACCCGCCAGAATAAAAATCCTTTTAACGTTTTCCTCCGAAGAAAATGATTTTTGCATTATCTAATTATCCTGTAAGTGCTTACTGAAGCACAGAATCTACTGACCTATCTCTTCGGTTCCTGAGAACCTAGACCCGTTTAGTAGGAAGAATACCTAACTCAGAGGGTTGGTGTGAGAATTAAATAGAGTTTCACTGCATGAAGGAGATTTACACTTACTAAGTCTTCCATCGGTTTTAGCCATCATCATCATAATTGTGATTGTTGAGCTAAATTTACCTAATAGATGATAGAGTAAATGGTATATTTAATACTTTACAATTGCTGGGAATATGGAAAGTTGTGTATGAACAAAGTGTTTTAGTAGGGCCATGTTTTACATGATGAAGAAAGCAAATTATGACTCCTTTGTTCAATGACTAGTTCCTTGCTAAAATTAAAATTTTATAATTTGGAAAACAATTATACTTTGTAAACAATTGTGTAAACAAAGATTGATATAAATGGGGCATGCAAGTTGTTGAAAAATAATGCTAAAGTTCCAATAGGTAATCTGGGTGAGATAAATCATGTTTACAAGAGGAACATAATAGTAACAATAATAAAAGGTTATATCTCACAATTAAGCATATAAATGCAACAAAAACAATGGGTTAATACCTAAAATTACTAAAACATATTTTAACAATATACTTGAGGTTGATAAGGGTATAGTCAAATTGGCATACATGCATTGCTACGAGCAGTATAGATTGTCATGACCTTTTAGAAAATAATTTGATAATTCCATGAACACTTTTATAACTGCGAAGTACTTGCACTGTGGAAAATATATGCTAAAGAAAATCATCCCAGAGAATCTTTTAAAAACCTGCATGAATGTGTGTGTGTGTGTGTGTAGCATTGTTTTTAATATTAGAGGAAATGATAGCAGAAATCTCTAACGGGAAAGCTATTAGTTCTTCTAATATCTGCTTGATTCAAGGTTATGTTGTGTTAAAAATAATGATGAAGAAGATTACATAACATCTTAGAAGTATGCTTATTTTACATTATTACAAGAACATGTGGGTTACAAAAGCATATCATGCTATGACTGAAACTAAGAAAAAATATGTTTGTGATTAGGCAAAGAATAAAATCATTTTCCCAGATGAAGCTATTTCACTAGAAGATGTATCTTTCAAACAGCCTCTACTGCTACCATTATGTTAATATGACTTTTTAATTTTTACAACAACAAAAGAATAAATAATTTATAAAGTAGTAAGCACTTCACAAGTGAGATAACTTACTTCATAAGTAAGACATTTAATAAATTTGGGTTTTGGTTAAATGTTCCCAAAGTGAGGCATCACTCTAATCAGCAAATATATTATTTACAACCATTGTTAAATGCTATTTTAAAGGTCTTAATGCAACACTTGCACAAACAGTTTTAAGAAATATGAGCATGTCCATATATGGAATGGAGATAGTTGCAATTTCGGACACTTTGAGATAAATGTGAATTTCCTGACTGATCCAACATTCTGCTCTTCTCTGACGCCTTTTTCTATTCAAAAATCTGTTATTATAGTCAAAATACCTGGAGGCAAATATTCCCAAACTGCTGAGTGTTAGTGAATTTACTCAAGAACTGCATATAAAAAAAGTGTAGATGATACCGTGGATCATATCCTAGACCTTACCCTTACTGGGAATGGCAGTCTGTATAAAGAAGATTCAGGTCATATAACAGATTTGGGTCATATAACATATAGACAATTCAGCCTAAGAACTTTGTTATTAAGCCTGGCCTGAAAGACAGTGCTGCGTTTGATTGCCTTGAAGTAACAGCCTCGTATAGCCCCCTGCCTCCCTGGGTGTTCAATAGGCATCACAAACCTGTGGTGTCCAAGGCTTTACTCTCCATCGTTCTCACACCTGAGACCTCCTCCAGGGCTTTTCCCAATTTGGTAAATGGCAGCTACATTTTTCCACTTTCAGACCCCAAACTCTTGACTACTCCCTTTCTTTCATACTTCACATCACCACACCCTGCTGATTTTTCTTTCAAAATAGATCCAGACTAACCAGTTTCCCTTACTCCACCAGTGTTAGTCACCATCCTAATTAATTCACTCCCTGCTTCTGATCCCCCAATATATTTTCGGCCCAATAGCCAGGGGAAATACTTTTTATTTTTAATTTTTATATTAATATATTGATATTAATAGATCTTTTAAAGATATTAATATATCTTTATTTTGTATAAAGACAGATCAGTAAATTCTAAAGACTATATGCACAAAAATAGAATAGTTTGAGAAATCCCCAAATGCCCATCACCCAGCGACAGCGGTCTTCAGTAATGACCACATGCGTTTCATGTATATCCTTACCCTCTTCCTCACTCTTGAGCCCAGGTTTATTTTATAGCAAAATCCTCATTTCATGTCATTTCATCTATAAAGATTTTAACATATTTCTCTCCTGGTTAAGGAGTGTTTTTTAAAGCATAGCCACAATATCATAATCATACCTAAACTGGTAACAATAATTTCTTCAGAACATTAAATATCCAAACAATATACAAATTTCCTCAATTGTCTTGAATGTATATGTGTATCTTATCTATGCACATATGTGTTATATGTATATATCTTATGTATATGCATATATGAGATGTATATTACATATAATATGTATGAAGTATTTATCTATACACACACAAATATATATACAAATATAAATGAATAAGGGTTCAAATCAAGATTCACACAATGCTTACGTATTCCCTTGAGTTAATGTGCCTTTTCAGTTCCTTTTAATTTTTAGATTCTCTTCTCTTCTCTTTTTGTATTTTCTTGCAATTTTTGTTGAAGAAGCTAGGTATACTGTCCCATAGAGTTTCCCACAGTTTGGAGTTTTCCATTTGCATTCCTGTGGTGGGATTTAACATGCTCTTCTGCCCAGAATTTCCTTTATATTGGTAGTTGGATGTAGAGGTGTGAAATAATAAAGGTTTTATATTTTGGCAAGAATACTTCATAGGTGGTGGTATACTTCCAATCAGAGGTATAAAGTGTTCACTGATCTCTCTTGCTGTGATATTAGAAGCCTGTAGTAATCATAGCCTAGATCCATATTTTATTAGGAGTCTACAAAATGGTAATATTTGAATTTTATTACTCCTTGTTTATCTTTCACCTGGAATACTTCTATAAAGAAAATTTCTTTCCTCAACTACTTGGTATCATGAAGTACAAAAGCACAAGAAAGTTAAACAGTGTTCTTTCATTTATTTACAGACGTTTGGTAACAACTACTATGTAACTAATATGTTTCCTAAAAATCTTTGCCTTCCTAACAACCTCTAAGTAGCCAATGAGGTTTTTTTTAATCAATATGAACTCAATTTGCTCATCATTATGAATATATTTCTTGTGTTTTAGTTTATTGAAGTTATTATTCTTATGGATTTTCAAATTGTCACATAGTTGTCAGTGGGAACCTCTTGAAGTTGGTTCCTGAGCCATTTTGACATAAGCCCAATAGATTTTAACTTCTTCCATTTCTGGAAAGACAAAGTTTCCATGCTTAAGTTGTACACATTCTGTTCCAGACCCAAAATCAGGCATTTCCTCAAGAGCCCTGCTCCCTTTTAGTGGAAATGAACTACAGAGATCATAACTGGGGCACCGGCTGTGGTCTCTGCTACCAAATCAGTTATTGTTTCTAGTACTTTTCAGTGGACACAACTAATTTAGGATGTGATGCTATTGTCTGAAAAGGTGTTATTCTACTTAGTATTCCTCCTTCCGTCTTTCTCTCCAAAATCTTTTGTAAGGAACTCTATTGTGTCTTTTTACCCTCAAATTCTGGAGATCCCTCTTCACCTACCTCAAACTATTCAAAAATATCTTGGAAGTTACTAGCCCCGTCCTCTCTCCCACCTTTATGTGGCCTATTTTATAGCTGCATGGATCTCGCTCCCTCAGTTTTAGCCCAAATGTCATCTTCACAGTGAAGTCTTTCTTATTTAAAATTGTAATTCTCCAACCTCTGAAGTGTATTTTAATCATTTTTTTCCATTGCCTATATTCTTCAAATACAGACTTCTTTTCTATTTTTTCCCCCACTCCTACCTTTTTAGTGCATTTAACACTCTCTGGCTTATAGTAAGTGGTCAGTAATTTTCATGGGACTAAGCTGGGTTATATTATTTTAATAATGCTGAGTCAGTCCCTAATCTTGAGGAACTCTCCAGCTTAGAAAGAAAATATGTAAACAAATAATTACATTAAATATAATGAATACTATAATCAGAGTATATGCTAAGTGCCACAATAGAAAAAATATTCAGAAACCACTTAATTTCACATTAACCTTTCCAAGTGTATTCCTTACTATGCTACTTTATATATCCTTTAATTTGATGAAATGGACTATTTTATTGTTCATTCATACACAGTAATTTATAGTTCTGTATGTTTTGCTGGTCATCTCCCTGCCTGGAAGTCATCTTTCTCAGTTTTACAAATCTAAATCAGTTCTAAAATTCAGAGCAAAATGACACCCCCTGCATTGTCCTTTCTTATTTCTCAGTTGCAAGCAACCTTTTCATCTTCTTGATTCAGTAACACCTTTCTGAAACCTCTTATTGCATTACTTTGGGGGGCGGCAGATAATTTTTTATTTTGATTTTGACTTACCCAAACTTACCTCTTCATTTCCTAAAAATAATTTGTAGCTCCTGCCAAGATTCATTAGGTTTTTTGCAATGCTGTACAATGGAAGTTAATCTGTAATTCACTAAAAATGACTTAACATGTTAATTCTCCAAGTAAACATTTTTAGAACACTCTCTCCTTTAAAATCCTAATGAACCACATATGCACACCTGTTTTGCCATGGATACACTTTGCTACAAACACTTATTTACATGTATGACCCACTCTGTATTCTGACTTGAATGCAGGGACTTTCTGTGTTTTCCTATCCCCATTTCCAAGCACGGTTCTGACACAGAAGAGCATCATCACAGGTACAGATGCACTCTTTAAGCAGCCCTCCCCTGTAGGTACACACACACACACACACACACACACACACTGCTTTCTTCTTTTGACCCCATTTATATACTAAATTTAGAAAATCAAACACTAATGAATTTCTATCATTTTTTAAAAATTAATTTGTTTTCAGAAAACAAATTTGTATTTGTCATTGCTGTTCCTGTATAAGACTGTTTTTCATATTATTCTTCTGTCTCTGGGACTTGGAAGTGAATTAGCAATGTGAAGAAAGTACCGATATCACAGTTGGCTAATAGGCTTTTGGCACATAGCTAAACACTCTTATAACAAAGGAATGCAATCTAAAATAATGAGTTAATATTGTTATCCTTAGTAGTATTAGGTCAGGCCCCTTAAGTTACCCTCTTTTTCTTTCTTTCTTCTCCCTTCCACATACTTTAAAACCCTAAGTTCTCTTCTTCATTTGTAAAATGTAACTTTTAATTTTTTTAGATCTTTTATTCCAAGAAATGTGAGGTGAAAGAGGAGGGGGAAAAGAGGAGAAAAGCCTGATTTTTTTCCCCCTCCACCCCCACAACACCTAACTTAGTAATTTTGGTTCATTTGTCAAACTGAAATTTAATGTAATATTCTTTTATGGGTCTTATAAATTCAGAATTTGTTGGGGGAAATGATGCTCCATTTTATCAGAGAAGAGCAAAAGGAGGGTTTGTTTAAAGAGTACTATAGTAAATATATTTTCCATTCACCTGGATGAGATAGAAAAAGGAAAAAGGAAAAGTAAAAAAAAAAAAAAGCATCCCTCCTTTCAAGGAGGAAATTATCCTAGTGAGAATAGTCATACTGTTGGGAAGTAATTCGATTAGTTTTCAGTTTCTAGCTAATGAGACCAAGTCATTCATGAAAATCTCTGGGAACTGGTTTGCTCTGTGCTGTCCATCACTACAGGTGTGAACCCTGATCCCAGCCAGCCAGCAGATTTGTCATGGGGCTCAGCAAAATGCCCAAAGACAGTAGAAACCAATCATCAATACCAAGAAAGCAATGTATACATATGTTGTAGTTCTGTAAAAGCATTGTACTGGAAGGAAAACACGTTGAATTAATGCTTATGAAATAATCACTGGTTCTGTTGCGCAACATGAAAAAATTCATGAGAAAGAAAGCATTTAGTAATCAAAAGTTTCATTGATGACTCAATATTCAGTGTCTTCTCAAATATTTGAACCTGAACTTGAGGCCACTGGGTGAATATAAATTGGCTGTTCCTTTTCCATCATTTGGTTCTATCCAAACTGAAACATGGTCTTCATTTAAATGTGTTCAAATCTAATATTGGAAAATCCTCCAGAGCCTTGTGTTTGCCTTAATTTATGTTTTTAATATTTCTTTATTGCTCTTCTAAAGCAATGCACAAGTATAAAATAGAAAAACAAAACAAAACAAATACCACACATTGCAACTAAGTGTAGGTAAGATAGAGTTTGGAACCTAATTTATTACCAAAGCATTATTATGAGAAATAACAGACCTAAACCTAATAGCTTAGAAAAATGAAAGCATTAATTCTGAGTCTCATTATTTATCTAAGAATATCAGAAAAATTCAGTGTAATTCTAAAGCTTGTACATTTAATTTACTGTTGAAACCCACAGGTTAAAACTATCAAGTTTTAGAGAGAAAAGCCAATGCAGTTCAGTCTTGTGTAGATGTAACTGTTGATCTTTGTAATGACATTATTAAAATAGAGAAAAATTATGACACTCTAAAAGATCTGCATTTAATCATGTTATGTAGAATATATCCGGCAAAATAGGGTAAGCGTTCTTATGCACTTTTCAAGTCATATGTGACAGACATTTATTTAGTTCTCCTACATATGTAGGAATACAATTTTTTTTTTTTTTAAAGATTTTATTTATTTATTTGAGAGAGAATGAGACACAGAGAGAGAGCATGAGAGGGGGGAGGGTCAGAGGGAGAAGCAGACTCCCTGCCGAGCAGGGAGCCCGATGCGGGACTCGATCCCGGGACTCCAGGATCATGACCTGAGCCGAAGGCAGTCGCTTAACCAACTGAGCCACCCAGGCGCCCTAGGAATACAATTTTGTGTAACATTTGGGTTTGGTTCCAAAAAACTTTAAAAACTAGAAGAGCCTGGAGGCAATACTTTGGAAAAGAAGAATTTTGACATGTGATCCTTGCCCTGTTCTGCCACATACTTTCTGTAGGACTCTGGGCAAGTTATTTAACCTCTCCAAGTCCCTGGATCCTCATCTATAAACAAGGATGACAATCATCCCAGAGTGGTTTTGAAGATTAAATGAAATAATACATATACATTCCTTAGCACAAACAAAAAACTAGACTAATGTTAATAAATATATTAAAATAATTATGTACAATAATATTACCAATATGAGCAAAGCAATTATTATCATAAAAATTTTTATCATTCATTACAGAACATATTCATGACAGAGAATTTGCTTGGTTCTATTTTTAATCATAAGACTACCACACAATAAAGTCTGAAAAGTCCCCTTTGCACAAAATTTAGATAATATGGAAGTAGCTGTATGGGTAGTAAATTGTCGAAGTTCTCCCAGACCTCTGATCCCTTCGGCTTTCTTGACCCTTCCACTGTCCTTTCAAGTAACCACTTCACAATTTGGTCTTTGCCTTTCCTGATTTTTTTTCAGCCACTTATATTTCTTTATGTGTGCATAACATATCTAGATATGTGGCTTTATTTTGTTTTTATGTAAATGTCTCATGTAAAAGTGCTCGAGTATTACATAAATTAGATATATCATTGTTTATTTAGCTATTTCCCTTTTATGAGCATCTGGAATATATTTAATTTTTCGTAACTATAAAGAATGCTGCAATGAGAACTATTGTACAAGTCTTTCTGTGTATGTGGCATATTTTCTAGGATGGATATCTAGAAATCGAAAAGCTTAATAGGGGGGCACCTGGCTGGCTCAGCGAGTGGAGCATGTGACTTGATCTCGGGTTTGTGAGTTTGAACCCCACATTGGTTGTAGAGATTACTTAAAAATAAAATCTTGAAAAAAAGAAAAAGACAAACCAAATAAGGATTTATGAGAAATCAAAATTTTAACATATGTTGCCCTTATAACAATGTGTGATTTACATACCCACCAGCCATGTGTGAGAGTACTCATTTCCCATACTCTTCCCATCACTGTATGTTTATTCCTTATTTGAATGATTAATTGCCAGCAACTAGATATATTGCACCTTCCCCCCCAAATCTTACATTATAATGGAGTGAAACAGACAAAAAGCAGTACACACATAAATAAGTGAATAGTATATATTAGAAGATAAGTACTATATGGGAGGTAGAATGAGAAATGCTGGGTAGTGGAAGGACTACAATTTTAAATAAGGTGGTCAGAATAGATCTCATTGGAAATATGGCTTTTTTTTTTTTAAAGATTTTTTTTATTTATTTGAGAGAGAGAGCGCGAGAGAGCACGAGCGGGATCGAGGGAGAGGGAGAAGCAGACTCCCTGTGAGCAGAGAGCTCTAGGTGGGGCTGGATGCCAGGACCCCAGGATCGTGACATGAGCCAAAGGCGTAGACACTTAACCAACTGAGCCAACCAGGCGCCTAAGAAATATAGCATTTGAGCCAAGCTCTGAAGGATGTAATGAGTTTAGTGAATCTATAATCTAGAGAAAGTGTTCCACTCTTTTCTGGTTTCCAAAATTGTTGACAATAACACTCTAATCCCCTACATACTGCCCCTCACATACTTCATACTTTATAAATGACCACCTTCTTCTTACTCAGTTTTTCTTGAATTTGTAATTCAACAATATCACTAAAATATGTCTTGAAATGTTAAGAATTTTAAATTTTTTTTTCGGTGGTTTTTATGGGGTCTTTGAATCTACATTCAAAAATATTTGAATGAAATATTTTCATTCATTTAGGAAAAATTTTTTTCCATTAAGTCTTTGGTTATTTTTTCTTTGCAATTGTTCTATATTTTTCTTAGAGACAATTGGTTATATTCTGCCTTTCCATTTTAGACCCTCCATGTGTATCGTCCTTTCTTCAATGGCCTTTTGGTTCCTTTCTTCCAAGGTTTGATTTTTTTGTCTTCTATCTTTGGAAATATCAACTCTGAGTTTGCTACTTTATTGTATCCTACATATCCCATGTCTTTTTCTCTTTTGGATTCATTTTTTATCTTGAGGTTATTAATCTCTATGGAATTATTTCAGGTAGAGTCTGTGAATGCTGAACTATATGAGCATTTATATAACTAAAATCATCATTTTCTTTTTCTCATATTTGAATAATAATTTGGCTGCTTATTAAATTTTAGTTTCAAAATTATTTTCCTTCTTTTGTTTTTTTTTTCAGTGTTATTGAGATAGAGTTGACATATAACATCGTATTAACTTAGGGTGTACAATATAATGATTTGATGTATGTATATGTTGTTAAATGATTACCACACTAAGTTTAGTTAACATTAATCACCTCACATAGTTAAAAATTATTTTTCTTGTCATAAGAACTTTTAAAATCTACTTTCTTAGCAACTTTCAAATAAACAATACCGTATTTTCCCTCAGTTTTTTTTAAAAACATTTCCCCACTGACTTATCCATAATGACGACATTTATTGAAAGTTTACAAAGTGCAGGGTTGCTATACATAGTTCTTTAACTGATGATATCACTTACTCTTTAAAACAAATACAATATAATAAAGTATGTTCTATTACTATCTATTTTACAAGTAAGGAAAATGGGGCTTATAAAAGATAAGTGGTTTTTAACTGTTGTACAACAAGGAAGTGATACAATTGGAATTGAAACCAGTGTAGTTCAATTTTAGAAGTGACACTGATGATAACAATTCGATATTGGCCCCTTTGTGGGTAAGATGCCCCCTTGTGTGTGAAGGGCTTTAAGATTTTCTTTGTATCCTTAAAGTTTTGGAATTTAAACATGGTTTGTAGTTGTGAGCCTTTATTTATACTGTTTCACAATTAATGAAAATTTAATTCTAAAGATTCATTCTTTTCCTTAACTCCTGGAAATTTCCCAATATTAATATTTTTCTAATATATTTTCTTCAATTCTTTTATTCTTTTAAAACTGGTAGATGGCTTTTGACTTCCTGAATTACTCTTTTACCTTTCTTAACATTTTCTTGTATTTTCTATTTCTTTTCCTTAGACCTCCTGCTCTTTAAGATTTTTCAAATTATAAGTTACATTTCAATTATGGTCATACTGTTTGTTAAACTTGTTTTTAATTTAGGAAACATTATTTTTAATAAACCTTGTCAGTTGTCTATTTGTTCACTTAGTCCTGCTCTTTTGGGTTTTTTGCTTTTCCTGAAGTTGGCTATGCTTTGTATATATTTATGTTAATAAATAGACCAGGTGGATGATTTTATATGGTTTGAAAAGGTTATTCTATATTTATGTAGATCTATTTTTCAAATAGTCCTCTTTTTTAAATGGAAACTGACTGGGATTTCATAAAAAGGGTGGATTATGTGAAAAAGCAGATTTCCCTTTTGCAAACATGGGATTGAAACAGGCAAGATCAGACATTTCCTTCTCTGCCTCCCTACTAACATGAAGAAAGCTTTGTTATGCTAATTTCACTTGGCACACAACCATGTTTCCATTAGTTTATTGTTATTGTTTCTTATTTATCTTTATTTTCTTTTGTGGCAGTTAGAGTTACCTCAGGGTCTTTCCCAGGATACCCTACACCCAAATAGAAATCATTCCCTGTCAGGCAGTTAGGGTTCCTTTTTCTCATTTCCTTTTTTTTTTTTTTTTTTGGTATTTTTATTATTGTATGTAATTCCTGGGTTCTTTTCTGGCCCCAATAATGTCTTCAATTGTGTGTGTGTGTGGGTGTGGGTGTGGGTGTGTGTGTGGAGAGGGGTGATGAGAAGAAAGGAAGAGAAAAACTAAAAGCATGTCCAGAGTCAATCTTTCATGTATCCTTTCTTGAAATCATGGAAATTTTGAATTATTTCCCCTAATATGTCTATTTAAATCACTTGATTGCCCCCTAAAAATTCAACAGTGAAATTAAGACTCTCAGAATACCTACCTTCTTGAAAGAATATATCACTGCAACTTTAGGATATGAATAATCCAGCCTGAAGGACAAATGAGAGGAGGAAAGAAAGAACTACACTAGGTTTGCGAAATCTGTATTCCAGCCCTGGCTTGGCTCTTTCTAGTGTAACCAGGATAAAACCTACGTTCTCTGAGCCTCAGGTAGCCAGTGTAAAAGGAAAGAATAACATCTGTCCTACCCCTGCGTGCGGGATTGCCCTCAGTGTCAAAAATACACTTACGTATAAGATCACTTTGTACAGTGCTGTGCCTGTTTATACTTTTATTTAGAAAATATTTATTGAATGCCTTTTAAATGTCAAGTTCTCTTTTTGGTACAATGTTGGGGTTTCTAAAGAGAGAGAGATCACAGAGGGACCAGAATGATATGCTTAGGAGTGGTTGGAATTTTTTATTGAAAATCAGAAGCCTGGAGAAATGTAAATGAAAAGAAGAGTGGGATAGGGAACCCAGGTCTGAAAAACAGAGCTAATGTCACTGGGGATTGGAGAGGATTCTGGTGAACAGTGCCATGTGGTTGGAGAAAGAGCTTATTTGGGGCTCTCTCTCTGCTAATCACTGCATTGGATACATTTTGTACTCTTTAAGTATATCTACTTGAATCTACAGGTTCTTCAAACTCCAGAAAAGCAGGATTGCATATCCTTTTCTTACCTGGCCACCAGTACATTTAAATCAAAGTTGATTGTTTCACTTTTTTTTTTTCCATTTAGAAACCGATTTTGTAATTTCAGTGTTATGTGAGATATACACTTCCATCATTAAATCCTCTGTGTGTTTGTGCACAGGGCTGGTAACTGGTTAAATCACTCTGCTGCCTCAGTAACACTTTCAGAGTTGAAGTCAGTCAAACACTCTTCTATCATACCCAAATTTGGATTTCACAATGCTGTCAGAGTAGTATTTCCCTAAGGAGGATTCCTATCTCCGGAACTAACCTCCCACTTTATTTTGACAGAACCCAACACTTATGTGTTTATGCACTCATTTGTCTGATTGTGTGGGAAGGTTGACAAATCCAGGCCCAGATAACAGAACTGAGAATCCTTTTTATATTCTCAAATGCAATCTGAGCATTCCAAAATAATGAAATGTTTAGCATAATTATTTTTATGAGTTGCATAAGTAAAGGATAAGTTCAAAATCAAGACATATTCTGTATAAAGATCAGCTTTAGCTTCTTTTGAATTTTAAAATTTGTCTAAAAAGAGAGAGGCAGATTCAAGGGTTGCTAGTATATAAAAGTACATAAAAAACTTTAAAATAAAACCCTTGGCTTTGAAACCTCATCTACATGGTAGTAATATTCCTCTGGCTACATACTCAAAATTTCACGTGTGTGGGCTCTTTTGGACTCTATATCCTTATTCTATAATCCAAATCTTTTGTGTACTGTGGAGTTGGCAAAGCAGTCTTCACTCTGTCTCACTGTAGAACTCTCTCCACCTGTCAGGAATTGAAAGGATAGGACTGGGAATGGTTGGTCAAACTCAAGAGCAAACTGGGAGAAGTTATAAAATGGGATCACCTTTAAAAGTACCGAAACATTTAGCTCATTGATGAGGAACTGAGAGAATTTATCACTGGATTAGCAATGAACTATTAATTGTTGAATAAGAAAGATTATTTAGGTTCTTTGGTCCCCTTATTGTTGTGCAGTAAAATCATTATCTTTCAAAAGGCAACTTATTCTTTCAAAATATTGGTTGTGATGAAATTTGTAATGACAAGGCCTGAAATTATAGTGAACCAAAATCTAAATGTGTTTGTTAATTCATGGAATATATTAATGTTTCAATTTGATTATGCTCTGTTTTGTTATTACATGTATTTCTATAAGCAGAGTCGCCAGAGTGTAAAAAGTCTTGATCTTTGCAACAAAATATTTAGGTTATATACATGTTTGAGCAACTAAAATAAACCTGTCTTTAACAATCTGCAAATACTCAATTCAAAGGCCCATTTCCCTCCATCTTTTTGTTTCAATTTCTTATATCTTCATTTCTTTTGAGTACTTTACATCCATATTCTAACAAGTGGCATGTTAGATCATAATTCTGGTAAAAATTTCCAATACTATAATATATTTCTCTAACATTTACTAAATGGTGAGCTGTAGTTTTTCATATTTTATGTGCTTTATTTACTTTTTAAAAAGGTTTTATTCATTTATTTGACACAGAGAGCATGAGCAGGGGGAGAGGCAGAGGCAGAGGGAGAAGCAGGCTCCATGTGGAGCAGGGAGCCCGATGCAGGGCTCGATCCCAGGACCCCGGGACCATGACCTGAGCCAAAGGCAGCTGCTTAACCAACTGAGCCACCCAGGTGTCCATTTTATTTATTTTTATATAAAACATCTTCCTTTCAACTTAAAAGAAGACAGAATCTCGGGGCGCCTGGGTGGCTCAGTCGTTAAGCGTCTGCCTTCGGCTCAGGTCATGATTCCAGGGTCCTGGGATCGAGCCCCGCATCGGGCTCCCTGCTCAGCGGGAAGCCTGCTTCTCCCTCTCCCACTCCCCCTGCTTGTGTTCCCTCTCTTCGCTGTGTCTCTGTCAAATAAATAAAATCTTAAAAAAAAAAAAAGAAGAAGACAGAATCTCATTTAAAGTAATCCCAGATACCAGCAGCAGTTGCTTTTAAAAATATGTTTTAAAATGTTTTTTTTTTTTAATGTTGAAAATAAGGGTCTTTTTTAGTGGGGTGCCTGGGTGGCTCAGTCGGTTGAGCCTGCGATTTTTGATTTGGCTCGGGTCCTGATCTTGGGGTCCTGGATCTATGGGCTCCATGCTCAGCCCCAGTCTGCCTTTCTTCTTCCTCCCCCGCTGCCCCCCTCCCCACTTGCATTCTTGCTCTCTCTCTCTCAAATAAATAAATAAATAAATAAATAAATAAAATCTTTTTAAAAATAAGTATGAAAGTAATAATATCTATTTGAACTCATATGCTAGGTATGTGTGATTATCAAGTTATATGCATTGTATGTCTTTTGCTAGATTTGTTCTGAACTGCTTTTGCCATACCCTCTTCTCTCATGCAGCTCTATTACCTTTTTGGCCAACATAGCCTGTTTGTTAATCAATACATTTTTATTCACAAAAGGAAATCTTTAACATAAAGGTCTTCTATAGTGTGCCCTATTAACTCCGTTCTTCTTTAACATATATCTTTATGGTTGTTCTTGTGAAAATTTTTGTGCTTAAGTCTTTAAGAAATTGCTGTAGTTAATTCCCAGAAACCTGTAGAACAGGTGCAGGAAAAAGTGGTGCCTCTCAGTGTGATACCTACTTGTTTTTCTAAGTTTCTCTTGTCTGATGTCCCTTGATCTTAGTCATTAAGGAAGTAGGAAAAAAAAAGACTATGCACAATAATTTTTTAAAAATGAAGCTAGCTTTCCAAAGCTTTAAAATGTATTAGCTATATTAAGTTCAATCATTTTGAACAAACAAACCATCAGTACTGTTTTTAATCTTGGAATGAATTAATTAGTCATTTCACTTGTGCTTCTTGAAAGAGAGTAAACTCATTCCTTAGGTGAGATGCTCGGGGGGCTGGTGTGTCTTTTAGAATCCACCTCTGGCTTGAATTGTGTGTTCTCTGTTCCAGTAGTTCCAGGAGACAATGCTTTCAACTACATCATTTACACAATATAAATTGATTCCTTGGCTTATTCAGAAGTATATGCACTTATGCCCTTCTAAAGACTTGGAAAATGATGTCTTCTTTTCTTAAAATATGTAGAATTTAAGAAACAAAACAAACGAGCAAAGGAAATAAAAGAGAGAGAGGCAAACCAAGAAACAGCATCTTAATTATAGAGAACAAACTGCTGGTTATCAGAGGGGAGGTGGGTGGGGGGATGGGGGAAATAGGGGATGGGGATTAAGGAGGCACTTGCTGTGATGAGTACCGGGTGATTTATGGAAGTGTTGAATCACTAAATTGTATACCTGAAACTAATATAACACTGTATGTTAACTAAGTGGAATTTAAATAAAAACTTAAGAAAATATAGCTTCCTTCTATAACGTAAATAGAACCACAACCCCCCCCAAAAGACTCTTTTGCTTCGGTTTTCTAAATCTATATCACAAATTAAAGGAAAGGTATTCTAAAAGTTATATTGTGAAAAATGTTGTAAGTGAAATAATTTCAGATCGAGAGCTAGGGATGCACATGTAATTTCAGAAATCATATTTAATTCTAATCTTTCTACTACCAATTTGAATTGTTAACTGGGAATAGAAGATTTAAAGTAGGCAGATGCTGATATCTGGGTAGTCAATTAGCTTTTGATAAAAAAAAATCTGCAAAACATAGTAAAATTTATCAATTGGAGAGAACTAGCTATTCCAGGTTGAAAGGTATTACAGGCAGAAAGTTCAGAATCAGTGTCTACATCCAAGTCTTGGATCTTCCATCTTTCAGCGGTGAGTAAATTACACTTCACATGTGCTTTATATGTAGCAAGCACTTGAACATACTAATATACCATAGATTGTATTCCACTCAAAACACATTTGACTTACTTATAGCCATACTTATCTAAGAAAAGAGAAGGCTACTATCCTTGTAGACTGAGTACAAGCAACCTGTCAGATTGGAGCGGTGCTAAGGAATGGATGCCTTGAAAAGAAAATGTTCCAGCTGATTTGCTACAGAATTTGAAACCTCCACTTATAAGATTAAGTCTTTTATGTTGACATGTCATCTATGGAAGTTTTTCATTAAAAAGAATATTTCTGCTAAGCCTGAATCGAAGTTGTAGTTTTGGACTTGGTTTCACCATTAGACGGTGGCAAAGTGATGTGATCTGAGTTCTAAAGGCTAGCCTCAAAAAAAGATCCCTTGTCACTTTCACACCTGCTCTCCTGAACCCTTGAAATGACTGGGCCATGCACAGAAGTCCAGAGAATCCTCCTGGAGAGCCCATGTGAAAAAGAACTGAAGCATCCCAGCCAACAATCCCAGAGAAGTGCTCTATGAGTGACCTCAGGCAAGCCCAGCAGAACTTCCCAGCCGAACCCAACCCAACTTAGAAAATCATGAGTAAATATATGGTTGTTGTTTTTAAGCCAATAGATTTTGGGGGGTGGCTTCTTACACAGCAATAGAAAACAGACACTCCAGTATAATAACTGTAGATTTTGCTCAGAATTAGATGGGGCACAGTTTAGTTAGATTTAGTGGCGGAGAGACATGATCTAATTTAGAATCTGAAAGAATTTTCTGACAAATGTAAAAACAGATGGTGGAGGGTCAGGCACAAAAGCATGGAGACCAGTGGAGGAGACTATTGCTGTTAATCCAGGGTAGAGGTGATGGTGGCTTGGACCAGCGTGGAGGAGGTGACAAGTGGTCATAATATTTATGTTTTGAAGGTAGATGAGAGGTTTAAAATATTAGATGTTGAGAGTTAGGTTTAAAATATTAGATGTTGAGAGTTAGGTTTAAAATATTAGATGTTGAGAGTTACGGAGAAGTCAAGGTTGACACAAAGATGTTAAGCTTTTGCAACTGAAAGACATACTGAAATTTTACAGAGACTATATACCACATTTTATGAAAATAGGTGGGAAAATTATGTGTGCATGTGTGTGTATGCATGCATATATATTGCTTATATTTGCATAAATATATAGTGTAAGGGTAAACAAGAAATAAAAAAATGATTTTGTACAGGGAATTAAGGGGGATGGGGTAAATGGGGTCAGAAGAGCACTTATTTTTTATCATTATAATTTTGAATCTCTTAAATGTAAAATGATTGTAAAAATAAAATAAAATGGGAAGTCAAGACAAACGATCTTTTTTTTTTTTTTTGAGTACCTATTATGTGCCAGGAACTATGGTAAAGCATGCATGTGTAATTCATAGCCTCTTTGGTTTCCTCACTTATGAATGGTGATTATATACCTATTTTGCAATACTGTTACATCCAGTTAACAAATATTAAGAAGAACATAGCTTAGCAAATGTCCAGCACATAGCTGGCACCCGGTAATTTATAGCTGCCATTAGTATTGTTCAGGTCATAGAACTAGTAAAATGTTCCAAACTAGATATTTCTGGCAGTAAAATCCCTGGTTTTTCCCTCTCTGCCACACTGTCTTTTATAAGAAGCAACAGAACAGCTGATGTCTCCAATTTTACTATGCCAGGTGTGTGGGAGTGATGGAATGCAGAAGTCAGTCTCAGGAGGAGTAGGAAAAAACTAGAAGCAAATGTTTGGAGCAAATATGGAAGTGGTTCAAACCTGAGAAATGCCAGGGGATTGGCAATACAGGCAAGGCAGTGAGTTAGAACCCAGACAAGTGTCCATGTGCCTGATACACACAAATATTGAAATCCCAGTTAAGGCAGCGAGTCTGCTACCAAGCAAGCCAGCAGAACCTAGAGTCAATAAAATTTAACCCTCCCTTTGTCTCCACCATAAGCCAAATTTTTGCTTTCTGCTGAAGCTGGAATTGATCCCAGGATCAATTCCCAATCAAGTCCAGGGTGTTCACGTGTAACTGTGTGAAGAAGAGTAGAGCTTAGGCACAGAATTAGTGGAGTTCCCAAGTGCTTTTTAAAAATTTTGGACTTACCGGAGGTCTCTGAGAAAGTCTTTTTTCACTCAGATGTTGAACAAATGGAGGAATAAAACAAACGGCAAATGGGAACTTGAAGGGTATGGTAAAGACCACGTTGGAAGATAGCTTATCATGACATCCAAATGGGCTTCCCAACACCAAATCTCAGAATTTCACAAATTTCCTCACCCAAGCCAGCTCCTCAGCTACTGCTTCAAAGACAGTCCCTGCAGAGCAAATATTCCCTGGGAGCCATTTTGCTTCTTGTGAGCAATTTATACTCAGAAAAAAAACAGCTAAGTCTGAACGAACCAAGTATGCTGGCCATTCTCTTGGTTCCTGGGACTACAGACAGACCTTTGTATCTATCGCCTCTTCTGTTGGGTAATTCTCTGTCTCTCCTCACATCAGGCTCAACAAATAACTACTTGCTCTTTAAAATCTCCTTCAGAAATCCTTTTACTATATTCCCAAGATTGGATAATGTGGTCCCCCTTCCTGCTTTCACAGCACTTCTCTTTCTCAGAATACTTATCCTACATCCCTGTAATTGGCTGATTACTTGTCCATATCTCTCATACTAAGACAGTGTCTTATTCATCATAACCAGGTTTCTGGCACATAATAAGATTGCTATATATTTGTTGAATAAACATCTGATTTCAACTACTTTTATGACAGTTTACTGTCATTCCCCACATCCAGCTTGATCTCATTTATATCCTTACTAGCTGCCCTACTTGGATATGTTGGAGAGAGGAAGCCCAGAGCTTTGTTTACTTTATATGAAGATGGGTGTAATGTTAGTTATTTTTCTAAAAGTGGCATCTAGTTCTGCTGAGTTATCCCCAAACTCCTGTCAGTTTTTCAGAGAACTTTTATTTGTCATAAATTTGACCTCATCATGAACATATATATACATATATATATATACATATTCATCTATAAAATATATTAGATGTCTTTTTTGAGAAGTTAACTGAAATACACTCTTCAAGTGTGCCTCTCTTAAATGGACCTACTAAATAAATCTGTTAGGGGAAAAAAGCCTCTTCCCCTCGTCTGAAGGTTGCTTTTTGGGAGTACTTCTTGCCTTTCTTTGTGCCTTTACTCCTGAAGAGCTGGGGTGAATGGAATATGGTGTGTGTGCGTGTGTGTGTGTGTGTGTGTGTGTAAAGGTAAGGGAAAAATCATAAAAGATGAATGTGTGTTTATATATTTGGAATTAATTCTTAGAGCAAAAACAGAGAAGGTATAAAATGTGTTAAGCACGTAGATGACAACATCATTGTAACTGTGTTTTTAAAAAGTAAAAATGGCTACATCACAGAGCATGTATAAAAGAAGGATCACCTTGAAGTCAAGAGCTCTGCTAATACAGGTGGGAAATGATGATTGCATGAAATAATTATTCCAAAGTAAATTCATCCATAATTGGAGATGGTTGGAAGGACATAGAAAGGTTGTTACATTATATCCATTTATAAAAAGGAGTCTATAGCTATAGTTTATAGAAGATAACCACAATGATTAAGTGTGCAATTTATTTTCAAACATTAGGAACGATTTCTTGGCAAAGTGCAAGGGGTTTTCTAGCCTTGGTGTTAATATCTACTTCCAAATGTTGTCTTGGTGGCATTCCACAG
Source organism: Neomonachus schauinslandi (assembly GCF_002201575.2). Taxonomy (NCBI): domain Eukaryota; kingdom Metazoa; phylum Chordata; class Mammalia; order Carnivora; family Phocidae; genus Neomonachus; species Neomonachus schauinslandi. The sequence goes on along the minus strand of NC_058407.1, from coordinate 73,305,302 downwards.
ACTTACACACAACTTGTTTTATATTGGCAAAGTATATCTGTCCTTGGATTGATAAAATAAATCACATCACGAGCTACTGTCATTTTGTCTGAAGACAAAACACAGTTGCTTTATTAATGCCATGTCTAATCTAAGCCAAACTCACAACACAGTACTTCAGAAAGCAATGATTCTTTTCAACTTCCTGCCATCAAATAACTTACTGTCCATAGGAAGATTTATTTATTTTTTTAAAGATTTTATTTATTTATTTGTCAGAGAGACAGAGAGAGAGAGTCCACAAGCCGGGGGAGTGGCAGGCAGAGAGAGAAGCAGGCTCCCCTCTGAGCTAGCTCCCTAGCCCGATGTGGGGCTCGATTCCAGGATCCTGGGATCATGACCTGAACCAAAAGCAAATGCTTAACTGACTGAGCCACCCAGGCGCCCCCATTGGAAGATTTAGACTTACACGTTTTTGTTAAATCATTCAACTAACATTAACAATTGTTCTGTGCTAGGTACAGGAAATTCACCAATGAAGGGGATACAATTTCTGGGCAATGGGGATTGCAATGGACTAGAAGCACTTAAGCATCAGTCACTTCATGATTTGGTTCCAAATGTGAAGCTATTATTTTATAAATTCCACCAAGGCAAACATCAAAGTAAGAAAATAAATAAAAATAATTTTAAAATACCTTCCCCACTCTCTAGAGGAGCCTGTGTGGCTCAGTTGATTAAGCATCTGACTCTTGGTTTTGGCTGAGGTCATGATCTCCGGGTTGTGAGACTGAGCTCCTCTTCCGGCTCCCTGCTCAGGGTGGAGTCTGCTTGAGATTCTCTCCTCTCTCCCTCTGCCGATTGTGCTCCAAATACCTGAATAAATAAATAAAATCTTTAAAAATAAATAAAATACCTTCCCCACTTTCATTACTATGCCTGAGAGACAAAAAGAACCTTTAAAATCCCCATGTTTAGAGGGAACATTTAACATAGTAAAAGTATTCTAATGAAGTTGTGAAATACAAGTATTATTTTATTAAAGATGATTTCAAAATACTCAGAAACATGTGCATATACATCTTAAAGAAGATTTTTTTACATCAAAAATGGCCATTGGGCCCACACCAATTAGGTATATGCATTGCAGGCTGCCAGCAAAATGTAAAAATTATCTAAACATATAAAACTGGATATTATAATGACATTCATTAAAATGGGATTTTTACCTGTAATCTAGGCCTTCTACAAATACTATAACTGAGGTATATCCTATTTCATGTGGCAGAGCCAATACAAAATTTCAGATGAAGCCCAGGACACTTAGCCAGCATTCTGCTTCGACCATTGACTTTGTTATTTTTCTCATAAATCCCCTTTGCTCCATGGCTTTCCAAGTCTAAAATATTCATTAGTATGATATTTATGACAATGACTGAAGCAATAAGAGGTGTAGTTAGAGCATGACAGATTTAATACATTTCTTCACAGACACTCTCTACTTGCTAAAACATCTCTGCCATTTTACATGAAGCATCTTGTTGAGTGTGTTTTGCTTATCACAGCAGGGTCACATTTGTGAGGACAGCAAAACCTATATAAGAGGGCCAGCCATATACTGGGATCTGGTAGGGGGAGTAGTAGAAAAATCAGGGACTAACTCGTTTACCCCACAAAGTTTAGGGACTAAATACTCCCCCAATAAAACCAGATGCTAGCAAATAAAGGAGAACTCTCCATGTTGGTTCACTTAGCCCATCTGTCCAAACCCTTAACTCCCAAAATGCAATGATATACAAGTTCCAAGAGGGGTTTTTTGGTGACAGAATATGAAGACAAGCTGCCCAAAGTCTGCGGGTAATAAGGGAAACCTGTCTGCCTCAGTTATGCCAACAGAATTAGTGTAAGAATCATAATGCATGATATCACACTATCCACTCTTTTCCACATAGGAGTTCTAGATAGTCTCACATTTCTCCCAGCGTTTTCTGGGAGTATCCATGGACATTCCACAGAGGTCATCACATTACCTTCTTATCTATTTCCTTGTACCTGTTTGACTTGTTGCTGTGGTAACTGTATGCCACGTCTGCTTACTAAATGTGAGCCCTTCTGCTCACTAGTATCCACATAAAGTCTAGTCATTCTAAAGAAATGACACCGTGTCCCTTAGCTACAAGCCACTGCAATAATTTCTTTTCAACATGTAAGCCATAGATATTGGTTCTTCTGGAGCAGATGCTCCACATTTTCTAGATTTTAGCAGCCCCCAATTCCCTCCCCCGGCTCCCCCCCCCCCCCAAGTCTAAAATACTCATTAGTATGATATTT